>NC_080187.1:169903105-170206135 GCF_030028045.1 Hippopotamus amphibius kiboko | reverse complement strand
TTGTTCTTTTGCCCTAACTCTTCTTTCAGTTCATTGTATATGGTAAGCTCTTCCTTCTGCTTGAATGGTAAAAAAAACAGATTCGGGAAAAGCATTTTTAAAAAAACACATAGTTAATTGTTGACTATTACTATGCTACATTTATGCCTTGTGTGCATGCAGTTTGTGTGTGTGCGTGTGTAAGAGGAACAAAATGGAAGCTGGGAAAGAATGTGAGGTAGAGTGTAGAAGGAGAATTGTATGTGAAACCAGTCACAACTTATTTGGAATCATGGCTATGATATTTCTCATCTGGGTCAAGAGAGAAAATCATTTGATTTATTTCAGTTTTAGCCAGTTTCCTTCCATATAACTACAAGATTCTTTCAGAATACATTTTATTTTAATTTATGTTCTTTAATCTGGCACACTAGAGAAATTGTCATTATTTGCTGAATGAATAAACAGGTGATGTCATTTCTTTCAATGAAAGGCAAGAAAGAGAAGAGTTCTTTTTACTCCCAATTAAGCTCTGTCCAGTCCAGATACCATGTTTAAGGAATGAGCCTCAATTTGGCCTTATCTTCTTTTCAGAAGCCACATGTGACAGTCTTTAGGAATGGGCTGATTTTCTGGCTACTCCAGGGAACGTATTTTTCCTCCTCTGAATTTCAGTAGAACTTACTTTTTGCACCTCATGACTTAACTAACATGTGGCATCTGAATTATTGATTTAGGTCCTGTTTTGTGGATATATTTAGGTCCTGTTTTGTTTCTGTCTACTAAGTGCTCAGCTTCATCTCAGCATAGACCACATATGCCTGGTTTTCACAGTACCTAGCAAAAGGCTCTGTGCTTAGTAGGTGTTGTGCATGTTACTGTCCTTGAGGAAGACAGTAAATTTAGACAAGTGAACACAAATCTTTCACAAATTATGCTGATATAATCCTCTCAGAAGAAGAAATCCAGACTCACACAAGTTCAGTGGCTTGAAGTAGGCCCACAGCTAGGAAGACACAATGACTTATACCTTGGGATTCTGATTCCAGGTCTGTTTCCATTACAGCATAATAAATAAGGTCTTTTTTTTTTAAAAAAAAAAAAGGATGTTTGATATGGAGTTATGAGGTCCCACAGGATTTTTTTTTAATAGGATTGAAATAGGATTCTGATAGGATTGAGATATCCTTGCATAGGTCACCAAAGTATGTTGTGTCATTTATCTTCCCTTTATGGTTTTTATAAGGAAGATGGACATCTGCCTTTCAGGCATGGTCTAGGCATTGCTCCACAGAAGTAGAGAAATTAACTAAATGTTTCTCAAGATTCCTCTTGGTTCTGTACTCTCCTACATTGAAGTAATATTTAAAATATTTTCCAAACTCTGAGTTCTATCTTTCCCTGGGCATTTTGCAAATAATATGCAAGTAGCAAGGTGAAATTAGCATTGATGGGTCAAAGATGGGAGGTCAGGGAAGGCAGAATCAAGCTGCTGGCCAGAAGAGCTCAGCATATACATGCACCACTATTAATGGAATGAGAAGGAATAAAAATACACAATATTCCTCTTCATTCTTGGGCACTGGATTTTGAAAGTATTCTGGCATATTCCAGATATTAAACCTCAATGAGTAGGAGTTTGTGGAGGTTTCAGGGAACTTGGGAAAGTCTTAGTTGTTCATCTTCATCAATCTCCAATTCAAGTTGTATTTTCCCCACACTGAACATAACTTCATTTTAAAATCTCAACCTCCTTTCCAACTACTTTTACTCATTTGTTGTATTGCAGATTACAATGGCCAGTGTTCAGATAAGGTGAGATCAGCTAAAGAGTTATCATTCTATGCAGCAATTCCAGGAGTTCTGAAAAGCAAAGCATGTGGAACCCTATTAGCAGATAAAGAATGCAGGACTGAAAGAACTGAAGGACAAATCGTTTATTTCAGTACATCTTGTATAGCAACGCATTACCAGAGGCAATGGGTATGAAAGATCAGATAGATCAGCATCAGAAGTGCTAAATGATATTCATTTGCCATCTTCACCAAAATAATAAGATTGCATGGGAATATTTTTTGATTGTCAAAGATAATTTGAAAAATGTGATTTTTTTTGACCCACAATCTAAGTCAAAGCCTTATCCCAGCAGATAATAGAGATGAGATGAATTAGAGGACTACAGTCAGATACAGAAAGAAAAAAAAAAGGCAGGCCCTTTTAAATACTAATAGATGAAACAGGCAGTTTAATGCAGATAAATGCAGAATAATGATGCTTTTCATGGGTCTTTATCACAGAAGGCCATGTTATCCAGAAATTATAAACCAGAAAAAAGGAATTTCAGTCAAAAGACAAGTCTGTTTGTATCATTAATGAATGATAAATAGAAAGGCAAAAAAAAACAAGTAGGAATGCACAGAATAATAACTGCTTGGTAACTCTATCAGCTGTCTCTACACTTTAAAAAATATAGAACAAAAGATTACTCAGAATAAAATTCCAAAGACTGTCCAAAATGGCACAAATACTTGCACTTAAAAAAAAAAAATGAAAGAATGGTTTTTGTGGAAAATAAAATAGTGGTCAGTCTAGCGTTTACTGAAGTCAATTTCAAATGCAGATTTTCACAATATTTTCTTACCTCAAAGGGCATCTAAAGTATATTTGAAGTGATATTCTTTAATGTGGATTGGTGTTCATTTTTTATATTAAAGTACCTCAATTTGCACCCAGATGTGCTCCTGAATGTTTTGTCAGTAATTATCACATAAAAAGTTTGCCGGTGATTTTTTTTTAATGTGAAATGAATTTGAGCCTCTGATATATAAATAAATTTGAACTTTTGCTATATAGTTTTTTATTAATATACCATAATGAATCTTTGACAGGTAAGTAACCACTCTTATACACGAAGAACCAATATTATTTGGAGAAAGATTTTAAAAATCGGTATGTAGATTGTCTTAGTCAAATGGGCCATGCTTTGAGAACCAAGAGCCCTAAGTCCTACCTTAGCAGACCGGCTATATAACCCTAGGGCAGTTCTAGTTCTCTGCTTCATTGTCTTCCAACTTGTAATAGGAGAGTGAAAAAACATAATGCTAAGTTATTTTTAAAATTTATTACCTCACATTTTATTGCTGGTATATTTTTTCTGTCTTCTTTTCTTTATCAGTACTTAATCCTACCTTTCAAATTTATTCCAACTTGTCTCCTAACATTAAAAGCAGTTGTCTTTTAAAGTTGACAGGTGTGGGGGAGAGAAGAATTCCAGTCACCCAAAGGGCTTTTCCAGCCCCCTCACCCTTTCTGATCTGCCTCCAGAACTCAGAATTACTGCTGCTGGGGGATGTTACTGTTGATAAGCCTCTTTCTCCTCCACCCCGTGTGCTGGGGTGGAAAAAGACTGAGGACTACTGGTCTAAGTCCCTCACAGAAAGTATTCTCTGAGGACAGAAGTGCTTGTCAGGCACATGCGTTAAGGGAAGCATCCCTTTAGGGGGATGTTTTCGTCTCAGCATCACTTTTACCTCCCACGATTGCTGCAGTGAGTCTGAGGACCGACATCCAACAGCTTTCTTTTTTTAATGGTCTGATTTAAAATTCTGTGTTATTGACATTGATCTTTTCTTTTTCACTCCACGTTTTATGTCCTCTCAGTTTCTAAGCTGTCTTAGAGATTCCATATGTCATAATTCTTTTGCTGAAAGCAATGGAAATGGAGTCTGGCTAACTTTAGCAAAAGGAAATTTATGGGACAGATACAGTGAGCTCAGAGAATGTATAGGAGCCTGAAGACCTGGGCTTGAGAATGGACAGGAACCAATGCAGTGCTGGAAAAAATCAGAGCAGGAACCACAATACAGTTATCCCTCAGCACCGTGGGGGATTTGTTCCAGGACCCTCGTGGGTACCAAAATCTATGGATGCTCAAGTCGCTTATATATTGATAAAATGGCACAGTACAGTCGGCCCTTCACATCCACCAGTGGGGAACCTGTGGGTATGGAAGACCAACTGTAATAGAAAGAGACTCAACTGTAATAGCAAGAGACTATGATCGGCTCCCTCTTGCAAGAGCACCGGAATTACAACTAACTGCTGAACAATCATCGACAGAAAGACACTGGAAATCACCAAAAAAGACACCCCACATCCAGAGACAAAGGAGAAGCCGCAGTGAGACGGTAGGAGGGGCGCAATCGCATTAAAATCAAATCCCATAAATGCAGGGTGGGTGACTCACAAACTGGAGAACAGTTATACTGCAGAAGTCCATCCGCTAAAGTGAGGGTTCTGAGCCCCACATCAGGCTTCCCAACCTGGGGGTTCAGCAACGGGAGGAGGAATCCCCAGAGAATCAGACCCTGAAAGCCAGCAGGATTTGATTGCAGGACCTCCACAGGACTGGTGGAAACAGAGACTCCACTCTTGGAGGGCACACAAAAAAGTGTGCTCACCAGGACCCAGGGGGAAGGAGCAGTGACCCCATAGGAGATTGAACCAGACCTACCTGCTGGTGTTAGAGGGTTGCCTGCCAAGGTGGGGGGCAGCTGTGGCTCACTGAGGAGGCAGGGGCACTGGCAGCAGGGGTTTTGGGAAGTGCTTATCAGTGTGAGCCCTCCCAGAGTCCACTATTAGCCCCACCAAAGAGCCTGTGGGCTCCAGCACTAGGTGGCCTCAGGCCAAACAACCAACAAGGTGTGAACACAGCCCCACCCACTAGCAGACAACCAGATTAAAGTTTTACTGAGCTCCGCCCACCAAATTGGATTAAAGCTTTACTGAGCTCAGGTCAACCCAGCCCTACCCACCATCAGTCCCTCCCATCAAGAAGCACACAGGAGGCTCCTAGATAGCTTCCTCCACAAGAGGGCAGACAGCAGTATCCAGCAGTATCAGCAGTATTTCATCTTGCAGAACTGAAAACCACAGCCACAGAAAGATAGAGAAAATGAAAAAGCAGAGGACTTTGTACCAGATGAAGGGACAGGATAAAGACCCAGAAAAACAACTAAATGAAGAGGAGATAGGCACCCTTACAGAAAAAGAATTCAGAATAATGATAGTGAAGATGATCCAGGACTTTTTAAAAAGACTGGATGCAAAGATTGAAAAGTTTACCAAAGACCTAGAAGAATTCAAGAACAAACAAACAGAGATATGCAACACCATAACGGAAATGAAAAATACACTAGAAGGAACCAATAGCAGATTAACGGAGGCAGAAGGGCGAATAAATGACCTGGAAGACAGAATGGTGAAATCACTGATGCAGAAAAGAATAAAGAAAAAAAAGAATGAAAAGAACTGAAGACAGCCTAAGAGACCTCTGAGACAATGTTAAACACACCAACATTTGCATTATAAGGGTCCCAGAAGAAGAAGAGAGAGAGAAAGGACCTGAGAAAATACTGGAAGAGATTATAGTTGAAAACTTCCCTAACATGGGAAAGGAAATAGCTACCCAAGTGCAGGAAGCACAGAGAGTCCCAGGCAGGATAAACCCAAGGAGAAACATGCCAAGACATATAGTAGTCAAACTGACAAAAATTAAAGACAGAGAAATGTTATTAAAAGCAACAAGGGAAAAATGACAAATAACATACAAGAGAACTCCCATCAGGTTAACAGCTGATTTCTCAGCAGAAACTCTGCAAGCCAGAAGGGAGTGGCACAATATATTTCAAGTGATGAAAGGGAAGAACCTATAACCAAGAATACTCTACCCAGCAAGGATCTCATTCAGATTCGCCAGAGAAATCAAAAGCTTTACAGACAAGCAACAGCTAAGAGAATTCAGCACCACCAAACCAGCCCTACAACAAATGCTAAAGGAACTTCTCTAAGTGAGAAATAAGAGAAGAGAGGGATCTACAAAAACAAAACCAAAACAATTAAGAAAATGGTAATAGGAACATACATATTGATAATTACCTTCAATGTAAATGGACTAAATGCACCAACCAAAAGACACAGACTGGCTGAATGGATACAAAAACAAGACCCATATATATGCTGTCTCGAAGAGACCCACTTCAGACCTAGGGACACATACAGACTGAAAGTGAGGGGATAGAAAAAGATATTCCATGCAAATGGAAATCAAAAGAAAGCTGGAGTAGCAATACTCATATCAGATAAAATAGACTTTAAAAAAAATGTTACAAGAGACAAGAAAGAATATTGCATAAAGATCAAGGGATCAATCCAAGAAGAGGCGATAACAATTATAAATATATATGCACCCAATATAGGAGCACCTCAATACATAAGGCAAATGCTAACAACTATGAAAGAGGAAATGCAAGGCAGAAATAGAGACATAGGTGTAGAGAACAAACACATGGACACCAAGTGGGGAAAGCGGGGAGGGTTGAGAGGGAATGAATTGGGAGATTGGGATACCAAATTGTACACTCTAAATATATGCTGTTTATTGTCTGTTAACTGTATCTCAATAAAAGTTCTTAAAAAAAAAAAAAAAAAGAGGGACTATGATCAGGAGGCTGCCTCTCAGACAGAAGAGAACTCCAAACATTTTTTGTCTCTTTATCATGGTGCTCTTATTAGATTCCAGGGAGTGAACATTACCTTGGCCTAGCTAGGCTCACATACCCACTTATTGGATAAGGGAGAGAGGTTCTTCCAGTATTCACTGGGAAAAAGATAATTCCAAGAAAGGATCCAAGAGTTCTGCCAGGAAAGGCATACAAGTGCTGAGCAGATACTAAAAGGACAAATGCTCATGTATGTTCATATGTGCATCTTTCTCTTGGTTACGGCAAAGCTATTTCTAAGAATAGGTACCTAGTCCACATTTTCTGTTAACAAGCTGGGTCAATTTCTCTACCCTCCACTTCTTTTCTAAACGTATGAATTATCTTCATCTATGATCCCGGTTTCATCTGGATAGTTGTTTTTCCTAGAAAAGTATAGGTGTACCCCCAATGAGAAAACTGCTATATAACCATTTTAAAATCTGTCCTCTGTTTATGGTCAAAAGAAATTTAAAATGTTCAAAGGTTAGACAGGGCAAACTTTCTTTAAAAATAGAAATTATTTGATAAAATAGCACTTTTTATAACCCCTCAGGCTATTACTGCATACACTGATAAGTAAGGTAGTCTCAAGTCACTAGTAGTATAAAAGAATATGACATGTGGGTAACATGGAATAGGACTGTTATGTGATTTATTTCCAGATGGGCTCATACATTACCCCCTGTCTAATACTTTCACAAAGTGATAGTGTTTCTCACGCGCTTTTTAACCTCCCTTTGGTAGAAATAGTCTGGCATCTTTTTCCTTCATCTCTGTTCACCTATTGAACTTTGTAGTTTTTCTCCCACTACTACAAAAAACCTCTATGAGATTTAGCTATGTTTTAAAGGGCTTCTGTAGTTTTCATGGTACTGTATTACTTTCTTTGATCACCTAGTCCTTTTTCTTACCTTTGAGATACGTTCTTTTGTACAGATCCATCTAGATTGTACTCAGCACAAATCCAGTCACACAGAAAACCCTATTCAACTGAATGTGACCACTAACTAATTTCTGTCGGGATTCTGGATAGCCTTAAGATTGTGATTTGCTAACTGTTATATGATATGAGTCTGATGAAAATAAGAATATGAATTCAACCAATACTGGATTCTTCAAGGACTGGTTATTTATTTCCAGTCCTTTTACTTCTATCCTTTGACCACTTTCAGTGATCAGACACTCTAGGGATGGAAGAAGGTGAGATGGAATTCAAGCTGGTTTGTTTTGTTGTTTAGCTGCAGCTCTGGTTAGGGAGAAAAAAGAGGTTTTGCTGAAGACAGAAGATGAAATGCAGAAATTATTGGCTCAATTTAAGCTGGGGGATTCACTTTGGAAGTTGTTGATTTATGCAACCCCTGCTTCCATTTGCATAGATAACTGAGTTAGCTTTATAAGTTTAGAGTTCCCTCACTCATAAATACTTTATTCATGGGTTATTGCCCTTAAAAATACTTAATCATAAAGGAAGTCCTTTAAAGGAAATTCAACCTCTGAAATGAGGTTTACAACTATTACATTGAAGATCTGAGAGGCCCAACTTGCCTCCTTCAGCTTAATGATGATATCGTTGCCTTGGTCACAATCTCTCTTTTGTTCATTTAAATGGCACAGGAGCATAAACACTATTTGCCATAGTGGTTTGCACATTCATAAGCACAACATAAGACCAAATTACAAGGCTGTACTCTTCCTCAAGCTGTTAGCTAACTCTAATGTTTTTCTGTGGCAGTGACAGATGCCCTGGTACCTATATAAGCTCTAGAATGGGAGTTTAATGAATGTAGTATTTATACAACTTTGGAAGCCTTGAAATCAGTGAGGTTCATTTCTGTGATTCCTTAGAGTGAGAAATTAGCACTTCTGCAAAGCCAATAATTTCCTAACATTTTACCTCATATCTTATGGAAAATCTCAGGAAAACACCTTTTTAAAAAAAAAAAAATAACAAAGTCCAAACAGAGAAATGTAAAGGAAAAGAACAAAATATAAACCACTTTCAATGAACCACAATACCGCACTGTCTCATGAATGGGGAAAAGTTTCAGCCCTCTAGGTGCTTTTAATCCCTCACCCTGTCACTGCCCTGTTTGTCAAACAAAGCAAGCACCTGTTGAGGTGGAAGCCCTGCTGGGAGTTTCCACAAGTTTGATGATCCAAGTGATGCAACAGCGTGAGCTGCAACAGCGTGAGCTGCAACTGCACTGGCAGAATATTATCATAATAGCCCGACCTCCTGAGTTCTTCCTGATTACCTGGATCTTACCTCCCAAAGGGAAAATGACTTCAAAGACTGAACCTCTTGCCTGAGTTTTTCAAAGATTCAGCAACTTGAAGCTACAGACTCTCCCAGCTTGTTTTCAACATGCACAATAATGCCAGAAAATGAGCTGAGTCCTCTTAAGAGTCCAGGAGGGTGTGGAGGCAGCACCCTCACCGCTGGCCTTGTCTTTTTACACAGAGCTGCACACTGATCTCTGTCATTTTAGGTACCAGAGAGAGGAAGGCTGCAAATTCCTCTTTATCTCCTTTGCCAGTTGTTTTTACTTTAACATATTTAAAAGGGAGCCTTAGCTTCCAAAGTCCATTTGGAAAGCCGAACAGATTAAAAAGAGTTTCAAGACAGTGCTAGTCCACATCCTGTTGAAACTTTTAATTAGTCTGATGTTATTTTTAGACTCTCTCAAAGCTCCATAATTGAGCCCTTTGCAGTTGTACAAACAAATAGAAACCTTGTAAGATCTTGAAATTCATGATAGTTTACTAATGAAGTCAGCTTGGAAAACTCGTCATTGAATATTGTAATTTGATTGCCATCTTATTCTGATTGGACCCTGGTTTTGCATTTAAATGAGTATATATTATTTGAAATGCAAAACAGCACGTTATCTGGGGTATTTTGAAAGAACAGACAAGATTAAAAACATCTAATGTTCCATTTTATAAAAACATTACAAAATGGAAGTGTAGAGCTGACTTTTAAAATTTATTAGTTACGGCTTACAATAATTGGACATTAATTAATCCTAAATTACAAGACATTTCTGTGGAAATGCATATTACATCCTTCTCATCAGTACTTAGCAGATTCATTAGTATATTATTTTTGTTTGGGATACTGAAAACACTAACAACAATTTCTCACTTCCTAAAGCAGTTGCAGTTACAGAATTGACTGTTGCTGGCCTGAGTTTAACACAATAGATCGCCAATTACTGATTTGCAACAACTGACCTTGAGTATCCAATTTAAAAAAAAAAAAAAAGCTGCAGCAGAAGCTGAGGCAAGCTGAATTCATGAATTAGGGTCTGTGTCGGCTTGTTCCAAGCTTTGATTTTTGTCAGCCTTTGTGTTTTTAAATGGCTTGGAAAGAATTTTCTGATTCTGTAACCCTTTATTATTATTCTCAACTGTGGCAAAAGTGTCTTACATAGGAAAATGTTTTCAATCCCATCTTCCAAAAAAGAAGATTTCTGTTTGAGAAGAGCATGGAGGTCTCTGGCAGCCATCTCTGTATTTGATTGTTTGGCTGTCTGAAGTTTCCACTACATGTGTATTCTCAGACACATGTAGTTACTCATAATCTATTATGCAGAATTTTTTTTCTCCCTTCAGGATCTTGCTGACACAAGATTGTCAAAACAGGACCTTAGATTTGTAAGTGTATTATCCAGGTCTCTGATAAAATTTTTAATTATTTTTATATTATATAGAGTGAATTGTAATCTGTGAATGAAAACTTTATGTGAGATTTAGATTGTGGGGCAAAGAGATTCTTTCACCTATTTCATATTCCTGGGCTTAAATCCAGGGATGGAGAAACAGGGGTTCCGAGTGGTCTTCAGGAGTAAGGATGATGGAAGAGGGCAGCAATGACAATGTCTACAATAGTGGTGGGGGTAACAGAAATGGCATCACTCTACCCCTGCACTTCTGTCAGGCCTGTGCCGGCACTATGTTAATTCAACCTCAGTCTAGCCCTGATGGACAGTTCTAAGAGTTGTCATGAAACGTTCTACCACCTGTAAAGTGCATACAAGTACTGCTGTCATATAATCCATTTGGTGCATTCTGCCAAAGTAATTTTGATTTCTGAGATTCTAAGTTTCAGGGAGTCTGCACTTAATCCTTCACGTTCAACCCAGTGGCCACAATGCATGAAATACCAATTTTTTAAACTAGGAAAACTCAAATTTTCTGAACGAAAATAAAGCTTAAAATCAAACTGTCTTGGTTGAAAGAAAAGATATTTAAATTTTGAGAGCAAATTTAAATGATCATTCTACTAAAATAGGGATTATGTACTGGATCTGGACAGATTTTAGCTTGAGGGAGGTGCTATATAGGCCTGTATCCTATGGATCTTATTATATGGGGATGAGAGCTGCCAGCTTCTTATATGGCCCTACATGCCCAACCAACCAAAATGATATAACAATTAATATATTAGCTGGTACATCAAAGTCTTTCCTATTCTTTTAATTGCAGCAGAGGAAAATATCCTCTTTTCTCTGTTGGAAAAAGCGAGAATATGTGAACCCAGATTTCCAGCTGCCATGATTCAAGCATCATAGATAATGTTGACCAGAGAGAATGTAAGTGAAGGGTCAGGGGTAAGGAGCAGTGCTATTTGAGTCAATTATTCTGGTTGTCCCAGAGTCACTGCTTCTCTTCCCCAGGTTTACCTATTCTTGCCAAAAAAGCCTCCATTTTAGCCTAAGCTTGTTTGAATTGTACTTATCTCACTTGCAAGGAAGAATGATCCCTTCTAATACACAGAATTCACTTCTCCTTTCTCTTCTCTCAGTGGGAAAGGAGTAAAGGGAAGATTGGCCACAAGGTATACGTATTCTCTGAACTAAATCCCCATCCAGAAGTAGAGGCAGAAGATAAATGCACTTAAGTATCATCTCACTTGTCATATGTCAAATACAAAACTGCTTTTCTGTCTTACAGATTCAGCCCCGTTTCTGACTTTAATCTCTTACTTATTTGAGATTTTCCAGAATATACATCTAGAACATCTTAGGCACCTAAAAAGAGACTGAAATGTTCAAACTCAGTACCACATGGCAACGTGGCTAGTTAAATGTGTATCTTGCCCCCTAAAGAACACTTCAAGACTTGGGCACTGATTACACAAGGGGTGTAAGGGCAAGGGAAGAATCAAAATTCATTATGGGTCTGCATGATTAAGAACCTAAGACAAGAAGCCAAAAATGGGATTTAGGTAAGAAGTAACTGAAAAAGTAATGGAATCAAAATGTGATGGTATCATGAAAGTTATTGTTACAAAGAATTTAAAAAGAAAGTGCTAAACACAGTGCTAAAATGCAAATTTTGTAGAGGAACAGAAAACAGAAAAAGTTTGGCTTTGACAATTGTGACATCATTGTTAACCTTCAAAAGAGCTTCTTTAGACACGCAGAGCAGATGAAAGTCAGACTATAACAGTATGACAACAAACAACAAAAACAGAAGAGAAAAAAGAGACACAGAGAGAAAGAAAGATCCAGAAACAGGTCCTAGAGATTATGGGATAAGGAGGGACTAATGAACAAGTAGATCAATTCTTGTTCAAAGAATTGATCAAAGAAGGACAAACAGAAAAATAAAGAGAAGTAATAATGCAATGATATTCTGAAAAGGGAAACAGGGATTTAAAGGAACTTGAGTTGGGTTATCTAAATTTCACAGGTGGGTTAGGTCATCTAATGTGTCTGAGGAGGATGAGTATGGAGTGTTGGGGAAACTAAAGATCCTAGAACATTTTGTGAACATATGTTGTGAAAGAATTAATAAGAATTGACTGAATACTATTGTTACTATATGTCTGTTAAGGATCAGTTATTATTTTATAACATGTTTCTTTGGAAGTAATAAATATGTCTTTAAAACTTTTTTCCAGTAACTATTGGCAGTCTAGGAACTTGGCCAAGGGAGACAGAAGAGAATGAAACGTAAGACTTCAGTAACATGGCTGGCCATGGGGTTCAGGTTTGACAGCGAGGTAAATGGAACAAGAAGGAGGCTGGCAACTTGGAATTAGAGAAACGGCTCGAGGTACTGGAGGTCACCAATTATTTATGTAACCATAAACAGGTTGAGCTTCTACAGTGTCAAGTAGCATGCTTAAGAATTGGGGTAACAATGATGAACGGGATGGTTTCCACCCTGGCAGCCATAATGTGAAGAGACAGCTATATACAAAGGCAGGCTCACTAGAAGTGAGGAACTGAGCAATAAGGATGGAAATGGTGGTCACAGAGAAGAAGCCCAGAGTTCGATATCTGGGAAAAAAAGCTAAATAGTAAGCAGACTTTAGGTCTCCATTTTAATTGCATATGCAGTATTTGTGTAGCTGGTATACGTATCAAAAGAGAGTTGGGGGCAGGGATAGAGGGAGGAGGGAGGAGGGGCTTTGACTTAGAAAATAACACTCTCTTTTTATTGTTGTTCTTGTTGTGACCACAAAAGGAATTGGCTCCAAGTCATTTTTGGCATTCTCATTCCTTCTACTCTAAACTGAATTATGATCCAATGTCAATTTCTTAATCCATAAATCTGGCTTGACATTTCATGTGCTTCTAATAGATGGTACTAGAAAAAGCTATTTCTGACTTAAGCTCCATAAAGGAAATGAGGAAAATGCAGAGAAGGCTTCAGGCTAATCTATAAAGTAATTTGAGGCCTATGCCAGAAAACTCTTCCTCAATTCATCTCAGTAGGTGATCTGAAGAACTGTCACTTCCTTGTGACACACAGAGGTTTGAGACCGTATTAGATGTTCAAAATACAATCAACTACATGTGTGCCTATAAAACATCATTGGAAATTTTTGGAGAGTAAAACAGTTAAACCAGTTGCATGGCCTCATACAGCCAATACTCCTCACTGCATCATTTGCACTTTGTTCAATTTTTCAAAAGCTAAATTCAGGTGTATCTACTTGGATATGGACAAAATTTAAAGGCAAGCTAAGGTTGCAAACTCAAATATCTATGAGGGTCAAGCAATTGGTAGAAGTGAGTGAAGCAGATAAAGCAAAAGCTGGATGATGAAGCCTGCCCGCCTCCGTGTTCAGCTGATGTTAGGTGGGGTGAGGTCGGCAGCAAACTGGGTAAGTCTCAGGGCAGCTGCCAGTCAGTAAGAGCCCATTGTAGCCAGGGGAAATATCAGCCCAGTGTTGCCAGATCTTCCAATCTTTTACACAGAGCCCAGGAAACAGAATTTTCATTTATAAACTATTGATTTAAAAAACTGGCTCCCAATTCAAATAAAAGTAAACTATAGGCTGAATAAAACCCACCTGTCAGCCACATTGAACTTGTAAGTGGTCAGTCTGTCTTCTCTGCTTCAGAATTCAATTCTCACGTGGATGTTAGGATATTGCACGGCCATGGCCTAAAACCCTAATGTGCACACTCAGGTTACTTCAACCAACCTTGCCTGAGCTGCATGGGACGTAACCAGGTGCAAAGGACAGTTTTTGTTTTTTTGTTTAATGTTGCTTTTAAGTCTCTTCTATTTAAGAAAATATCTCAGTGTTGTGTATATAGGCTCTTGAGATTCACAGATCAATTGTAGAATGGCTCTGTTCCAAACATGTAACAAGGACAGGTAATTTCTGTATTCACCAGCACCACTCTGGAATTGCTTTCTCCTGTTGCCTTGGTTTCCATTCTGAAAATTAGAAGCATTGAACACCTCCATCCTATTCATCCTCAGGGAGGGGGTGGAAAAAAACTCTTCTGCAAAGGAAGAAAAGCTTGTGTGCAAGTCACTACAAAGTTCAGTCCACTAATGTTCTTATCCTAAGAGTTAACTTAGACCCTGGCCTCCAGGAGATAATAAAAACATGGGCTCCTTAAGCCTGATCATCCTTCAAGTTTTTCTAGTTGTCTCCTCATTTCTTAGATTAACAGAATTGAGGGGTAAAAAGTCTCAGCTGGTGGGTTAGCAGATGTCAATTCCACAGACTCTCATATGTTATAAAATTAATGCTGCACAGCCTTCTGAAATCATCTGCTCCTTAGGTAGAGTGGCACTTGGACCAAACTCATTTCTTCTAAGTCACAGCCTGATGGTCTTTCTGTATTATTCACGGACCACCCACAGGCTTCTCAGACTAGTCTAAGAAGCTGCAAATAATTGGTTGTATATCAGTTGCAAATAACAGGAAAGATAAACTCAAAAAGGCTTTAAAAATAGAAGCAGTTTTTTGGCTCTTTAATATGAAAATTTCAGGGGCAGGGTGGGCTTCGAACACAATTTGATCAAGCCCTGGCTCCTCTCTCCATCATGATAATCATGAACAAGATCATCTTTACCACCATTGTAGCAAGTAGTTAAATTATGTTTACATGTACCAACCACTTTTCTAAGTACTTCACAAATATTTACTCACATAACTTTCACCACACTCCTATGAGATGGGTCCTGTTATAACCCAATTTTATACTTGAGGAAATTGAGACACTGAGAGCTTAAATACCTGCCCAAGTTGGCAATGCAGGGCCAGGATACAAATTCAGGCTACTGGTTCCAGAGCTCTTGCTCTTAACCTCTGTACAAAAGATTCAGATTGAACGGGTCAAGGGTAGTCCTTAGGGATCCATGGTTTTAAAAATATCTCCCAGTAGATTGCAACGTGCCTCCAGGGTTGAAAACCAGTGCTGTTATGGGGTCTAATTGATCTTGAGGAGGCGATCCCAAGGTCCACTGCAAGGAACGCCATGTTGGAATTTAGGCCTGACTTCTGCTCTGTGATGCTTACATCCCAGTGGAGAAGAGGAGTAAACACTATCCACTGATGGAAGAAACTTCCAGATGGAACTGCTGAGCACTGCTGAACACAATGACTGGCCCTGCAGGGATCCTTTGTCTGAAGAACTCAACTATTACAGCCACAGTATGTTTGCAGGGTGTCCATTACCTGGGTATTAAAATTTTTGTATGATGGCAGTCAGAGACTGATTATAATTAGGAAAGAGAGAAGAAATTCCTGGGGACATGGTGCTTCACTATAGATCCCCTGCCTCTAACTCTTGATGCAGAAATCTTTGCAAGAGTACTTTCATGGATCTCAATGACAACAATTACGCTTGAAGAGCATGAGAAGACATTTTAATCAGAAGCTAATTAAGAACAATGGGGGCATATGTATCATTGATGTGTCTCAAGTACTCTGACTGATCTGGAAGATTATTCCATTAATATATGGATGTAAACAGACACCAGCATTTTCTCAGGATGAAGCAACTGCACTTTGAAGTTTCCACCTCCAAATCTGGCTTTTCCTTATTAGATAACAAATAAAAATGAGCAGCATTTACCTTCCTGGGGGAAGATGTCAGGTGCAGGCTCCACGTTTTTGGTTAGGACAGTATCAGGTATAATAAATGAAGCAATGGGTGTCCAGAAACCAGAGTGTTACTCATATTTAACTAAGTGTTGCTCTATTATACAATAAGACTAAAAATATATCTGGCTGTAAACACAAAGGGATAGAGTCTATGAGTAACAGAAATATCAAAAAAACAAAAAGTGAAAAAGCCAAGTAACAATCATAGTATTGTGTGTAGTGTTTACCTTCTGTTAGTGTTGGACACAATACAAATATAACATGGTGTTTTCAGGGTGGAGGAAGTTCTTATCTTTGTCATACAGTCTCTGCTTAAATCAAGCAATCAGTCCATCATGTCTCCTCTTACCAACACAGCTGAGCTGTTTTCTTCTATATTAGCTTGGAATTTTTTAGTCCATGTTCTCTCAGGAATCATGCTTGCTAATCAATGGTGCTTGCTTTGTGGTCCCACTTCCCCTGGTCATGCTTCCCAAAGAGGCTGTCCAGGGAATTTCATTCTAACCTTGTTTACACTGCTGGTAAGAGATACGAGAGATCCTCATTACTTAAGGAGTGAATTTTACATATGGAGAACTCTGCCATATGACTTCTGACTGGCTTCCCAGAATTTTCTTCCAGTCCCTTCTCAAGTCAGCACTGAAGTATGTGTCAGGCAATCTGGGTTGCAATCTCAGCAATGCCAATGTCTACCACTATAAGTTATTTAAACTCCTCTGAGCTTCAGGTTTTTTTGCTTCACAAAATGAAATATAGATGAGATGATTTTAGCATCTTCCAAAATTACAGTTGTTTGGATGCTATTTATTTTTCCATCTGGCTTGCCTGTCTCCTCTTCAGTCTCTGACTGTCATAATTATTTTCGTTTCCATGTTTTACCAGGTCTTTTTGCTCAGGTAGTTAACTTTTCTCACATTCCTTGATGTATTAATATTCCACCCATTCTTTAAAGTTCTTTTCCAGTTCCTTCAAAGAACTTTCGCAATCTGTGTGTGTGTGTGTGTGTGTGTGTGTGTGTGTGTGTGTGTGTGTGTGTGTGTGTGTGTGTGTGTGTGTGAGGGCCGGTGGGCAGGACAGATATTTGTTGGGATATGTGCTAGGGTTATAAAGATGAATGAGACAGACTTGATTCTGTCTTTCACTGAATTCAATTGCATGATGATAGCTAACATTTTTTGAGATGATAGTGTCACTGGCAAATTCCATTAACAATTCTTGGGAAATAAAAATAGAATCCAGGTAATAAAATAAAGTCTTTTTTTTTTCCTTTGTGCTCAATCTAGTTTCACTTGCTCATAGGGGACCACATGCAAAGGCCTTGCACCTGGCACTTCACACCAGAGTTTCAAGTGTGAAATGGCTTTGCCCGACACTTCTGCTCATGGACCATGTGCAGAAGTGCTGCACATGACACCTCACTTCAAGATGGTGGTGGCAGACTGTGTGCAGAGATGCCTCTTCCAGCACTTCAGTTTGGAGCACCACGGGCAGCACAGCGGTGCCTGGCCAGCAAGAACTCTGCCTCCTCCTCACTGACAGGAAGCCTAAAAAGTGGTCCTGCTAACGGCCTTTTGGGGAGAGCACGTACTCTAGAGTGCAAGCTTGCACCTCTCTATTCTTTGATCAAAGAATGAAGCTTTCCTTTGCTTCTGAATTGAATTCAGTTTTGTTCTATTGGTTTGAATGACACTAGGCAGAAGGACCCTTGTTGGGGACCAACTCAGGAGGGTTGGTAACAAAATTCTGGTGACCCAGATGGGATGGAGCATGGCCTTTTCTGTCTGCACCTACCCACTAGGCTCTGGACTCACCCCAGCTCCAGAGCGAGGACAGCAGAGGCTTTGGGAAGTTTGCGTGAGGATGATTGACTCTGGTCTTTGAGTTCACTCAGATGGGGTAGAAGGGCGGCAACCTTCAGACAAATTCAGAGCAACTTGGCCCAGCAACCTGATACCCAGGTATGGTACACACACAGCATAGCTCCCAGAGTAATCTGGACTGCATCCCTTGAATGGATGTGGCATCATTGGGGATTAGAGACTGAAACTCATGTGTGCCTGCCTGCTGCATCTGGCTGGCCTTCCTGAGGTTCCAGATGCCTGGGGACAGTGGGGACCCGTGGACAAGAGGGAGCCACGGCAGTCTTGCCAACTGTCTCACCAGTAGTGCTGTCCTCTTGACCCCTGTACAAGGCAGTAGTGGCCATACCAGGGCTTTTTGCCCTCTTCACCAATGTCCAGGGGTCGACAGTAGCACTCTCCATAGTCCTTTGCAGTTTGGTAAAGGAAAGTGGCCAACCCCGTGAGCCAAGAGGCGAGACTGGGAAAAGGCCCAGATGAGGACTGCCTGACAAAACAGAACAAAGACATGCAATCTGAGTTCAGGAAAAGGCATGAGGGATGCTCGAGTGTGAAAGGGTCCCAAGGTAGGTATGCAACTGGTAACGTGACCTCTTCTGGTCAGCACTAGTTCCTCTGAAGTGGGATGGGGAGCCCTGTGAGCCACTCATAAGATCAGGAACCCCATTATCAGGAAGCCCCATGAGCTACTGGCAAGAACAGGAAACATCCACCATCCAACCTCTCCTCCCCACTCTGCTTGTGAGGCAAACCTTGGGTAATTCTTTACTGAGTTTCCACGGGCTCTCCTCCCTGTATCAGCACAGAATCTGTTGCCCCAGGAATCTGTTGAGTACCCCAAGGGAATCCCTTTTGATTTTAGCTCTCACCTGGTGGGAAGTCTGAAAGCTCCTTTTCAGCTAAAAGGAGGAAGGAGAAGACCCCTGCCCCAGATGGATATGACACTCCCTAACAGACCAAACCGGTCAGGAATTAATGTGGCTAAGCTGCTCTGGCCCAGATGTGCTCCTGGGTAACCTCCTGTGGGACATTCTGACTGGGGAGGGACTAACACCCTCAAGCACAGGCCATTACAAAATCAAGGAGGACTCCAGTTACATCAGAGTCCACACCATTAGATGCCTCCTATTTTGGTCTTTTGAGGAATCCATTAACAGTTTGGTGCTGGTTCCAAATTTCCTGAACCAGAAATTTTATTTGGGTCAAACTTGTGCCATTTGTGTGCCAACAAATCACTCTAACCATGCCCCTCGATAGCTGGAAACAAATCCGTAACAGAAGAGCTAAGGGACAGAAAAACAAATGTCCACCATACTGAAGGATTGACCATTAGAGTACATCCTGCAGAAAAGGAAGTTTTTTGGTTATTATCCCCTGACCCCCAAACATTTAATCTTCCTATGTAATACAGCCTGGCCCCAAAACTGGCTTGGAGATGGGGAAAGTTGGCCCATCAATGGATATCTAAATCACAGCACCATTTTATAATTGGACTTGCTATGCCAGAGACAAAAGAAATGGCATGAAATTTCCCATGTCTAGTTTGTTACAGCCTTATATCAGAACAAAGACCTTCAAAAGGGATGTGGGCTCTCCTCCACTGAGGAAATACCGAACAAGACTAACAGCTTCTACCAGTCCTTGACCCTCCCCCTGAGGACCTTCTTGGTCTCTTTCCTCACCCCCCTCCTACCACTCCTGCCCTACCCTCTTCCTTCATATGTCCCGATTTGGGCCATAGGACCGAGGGGCTCCCACCACAAAAGCCGTCTCCCCCAGAACCCAGTCCAGCAAGTAAACGAAGTGCTACTAATTACCAGCCAGGGTCCACAATCTTTTAGGAAAAGTATTCCCTTTGAGGCAGTCCCTCATGGAGAAAGAGGGCTCACCCAGATATATATCCCATTTACTACTTCTGATCTGTATAACTGGAAAAGTCATAGTAAGGGACCAAGGGAAGATCCAGAGGTGTTCCTGAATCTGATTAGGGGAATCTTTCAGATCCATGACCCCACCTGGGCTGACATCTAGAGCCTCCTCAATGTATTCCTAATGAGGAAAGAAAAGGCTATGGTCTTCTCAAAATCCTGAGATGAAGCAGACAAACAGAACAGAAACAATGCAGGTCATGCTATTTTCAGACTGAGAAATCAAGAGGTCCCAGATAACAAACCCAACTGGGACCACTGAGACAATGGAGAAGGGCATGAAAGACAGAGGCTGACCCATTACAAAAATATGATCCTGAGATTCTAAAAGGAATCCAGGCAGCAGGAAAGAAACTTGTCAATTGGAATAAGATAGAGGCAAATCAATCAGGAGCCAACAGAAGCCCTTCAGCATTCCTAGAATGCCTCAGGGCATGATTTTGAATCTATACTTCCACTGACCCTGAGTCCTTGGAAGGGAATGCAATCCTGAGATTATATTTCATTTCACAAAGTGCCCCGACATCAGGCATAAACTTCAGAAACTAGAAATAGAACCAGATACCCCTACCTCTCTCCTACCCAAGGTTGCCTACCAGGTGTTTAATAACCAAGATATACAGGAAGTCAGAGGATAAAAAGGTCTGGAGGTCAGTCCACCTATTGACTGATGCCCTCCCACATCAACTGGTTGACACAGAAATCTGGACTAACTGCCCACAGAGACTCTCGACCCCGGTGAGTGACACCCCCCCCCCCCCAGCCCCCACCGACAGATAGCAAGCCAAGGAAACTGAGACCTAATCAGCGTACCATACATAAACAAGAGGGACCCTGGAAGAGAGAATGCCTTTGCCACACCCACAGGGGGACAGAAATGGCAAATCCTGGCCACCACCCTTGAAGGCAGATGCTCCAAGCAGATGAAGAATGAAGGGGCCAGGGGGCTTCTAACCTGGCACTTCAACTGACCCTCGAGGAGCCTCAGCTGACATTGGAAATAAGAGTAAAGCCTGTCGAATTTTTAGTTGACACCAGTGCCACTTACTCAGTTCTGAACACTACATGAGGCAAACTCAGTCGCAAAAGTTGTAAAATTATGGAGCTATCAGGGAAATCCCCAGAACAGGCATCCTGGAGCCATTAAAATGTAAACTGGATGAACACATGCTCAGCCATTCCTTCCTTCCTGCACGTCACCGAATACCCCTGCAAGGAAGAGAGAAACTGGGGGCTACTGTCCACCTAATGGGAGACAAATTGGAGACTGGCATCCCCTTAGACAAAGGGCACAACATGATAATGTTCATGCCTGAGGACAAACTTCCCTGACAGAGCAAGTCAATCTTACTGGAATAAATTCTGAGGTCTTGACCCAGGGAAAGGTGGAATGAGCTGCAGGACCCAGTCTTACGTTAGTCCATCTAACACCTGGACATATATGGCCCAATAAAAAGCAGTACCCTCTCCACTGGGAGGTCTTATCGGGCATGCCCCTGTTACACAGGACCTAACTGACCCGGGCCTTATTAGACCATGTCTGTCAGCCTGTAACACCCCCATTCCTCCTGTTAAGAAACCCAATGGGGAATACCAGATAGTACAGAACCCCAGAGCAGTCAATGAAGCCACTGAGGATATATCTACAGTAGTATCTAATCCTTACACCCTGCTGGCCATTTTACTGTCCACCAGGACCTGGTATTCTGTATTAAACTTAAAAGATGCCTTCTTCTATATTCCATTAGCCCCAGAGTCACAAGAAAGTTTTCCTTTTGAGTGGCAGGACCCAAACATGCAACAAAAACAATACTGCTGAACAGTCCCGTTCCAAGGGTTCAAAAACTCCCCCATGATCTTTGGGGAAAGACCTAAAGACCTAAAAGATCTACATTTGGAGGAAGGAACCCAGAATGTACACAACATTCTGATTGCTGGCCCAAAGTAAAGAGACCGCTGATAAAAATACTAACCACCCTCAAACACCTAGTCAATAAAAGAAAGAAAGGTTGTCCAAGAAAAAGGTTCAAATATCACAAGCTAGGTGGTAGACCTACCAAGGTCTTCATTCTCACAGGTCAGAGAAGCCTATCCCAGAAAGGAAAGAAGCCATTTGCAGCCTCGCCCCTCCTAAAGCTAGAAGACAGTTTAGGGGTTTCCTGGGGGTGGCCAGGTTTTGCCGCATCTGGATCCGTAACTATGGTCTAATAGCTACGCCTCTATATGAAAAGTTGAAAGGAAAGAATGATATTCCTTTTGAATGGAATTCAGAATAAAGAGTCTGTCAAGAACTGAAAGAGCAATTACTTTAGGCCCCTGCCCTGACCCTCTCAGATTTAACTAAACCCTCTCATGAATGTAAAGGGTTACATTCATGAGAGACAGGGAATCAACCTTGGGGTATTAGCTCAAAAACTGGGACCCCTTACTGGAGTGGTTGCTTATTTCTCTAAACAATTACATCAGACTGCTAAGGGATGGCTTCCTTGCCTATGGGCAGCAGCAGCTACTACAACCCTGCTTAAGGAGGCTGAAAAGTTAACATTTGGTCAGCCAATCACTATATGGATTCCACACCAGATTCAGGCTTTAGTAAGTTCTGAGGGAACACAATGGCTATACCCCGGAAGATCAATTTAAGTTCAGGCTATGCTTTTAGGCAACTCAGTGGCTACCATAAAAATGGTCACACACTAAATCCTGTCACCCTGCTACCCACAGAAACAGGACCCCTGGAGCATCACTGTACAGAAACCACAGACGCCATCTCTTCCTGTCACCCTGGCTTAGGAAGTGAGCCTCTCCCAAACACCAAAGAGGAGTGGTTCACAGATGGAAGCAGCTTTATGAGAGAGTGAAAAAAGTTGGAAGGATATGCAGTGGCCTTCCAGACCCAACTTATGGAAGCAAGAAGCCTACCCCCCCGGGACTTCTGCACAAAAGGTGGAGTTGATAGCCCTCACCTGAGCCTTAGAACTCAGGCCAAGGAGGATCTTAAATGTTTACAGATTCCTGTACATGTACACAGGGCTATTTAGAAGGAACGAGGTATACTTACCGCAGAGAATAACCAGGTAAAACACGGCTTACGCATACTAAAGCTCTTAGAAGCAGTTCAGCTTCCAAAAAAGGTGTCAGTGATTCACTGTAGGGGTCACCAAAAAGGGGATGCAGAGGTAATGAGGGGAAACAGCATGGCAGATGCAACTGCCAAAAGGATGGCCTCAGAACTAGTAACTTGGCAACCACCCCTTACACCTTGAAGGCAGATCCATCCAATCACTCCCCAACCTACACAAAGGAAGAATTAGACAAAGCCTAAAAATGGAGCTTCAAAAGACATCTAGGAGGCTATGTGTGGCTAGTTAATGAATGTGGGCGATAACTTCTTTTCCCAAACTGCAGCTTGTCAAGCCATCAGGGAGGCTCATCAAGGAACTCACTACAGGAAGGAAGCCCTATGTAATTGGTTAGTTGAGGTCATGGTAACTTCTGGCAAGAAAAGTATAACTGGTCGAAGAGTTGAGACATGCCTCATCTGCACAATGAACAACCCCAACACCGGACCCCCCAGAGGCCCCCAGATAAGGCCCATTCAGACCAGAGAGACATCCTGGCAAAGACTGGCAGACCGATTTTCACTGTCATGCCAAGAGTACTAGGAAATTTCAGGTACCTCTTGCTGCTAGCAGACACATTTTTCTGGATGGATGAAAGTATTCCCTGCTAGAACTGAAATGGCAGCTATAGTGGCTAAGGCATTAGTCAAAGAAATAACCCCCTGGTTTGGGCTCCCAGAATTCCTACAAAGTCATAATGGTCTAGCACTGTGAGGAAGGGGATAACAAGTGCCCTGGGCATAAAATGGACCTGGCCCTCAGCCTGGAGATCCCAACTGATGGGAAAAGTAGAGAGACACAATCAGACTCTGAAAGGAGCCTTAGTCAAGCTCTGTCAGGAATCTCAAGAAAATTGGATTCAGTTGCTTCTGATTGCCCTGCTTCCATGGAGGTTAGCTCCAAGGGTAAGTTAAAGTTAAGCGCATTTGAACTCACATATGGTAGACCCATTCCCCAAACCCAAGAGAAGGGACACCTTAGCCCCCTTGAAATGGACACTCAAGTATGCCCTTCAGGTAGGAGAAACCATGAAATCTCTCATGCAATAATGGTAACCAGGTCTGCCACCCCCACTCACCTGGCCTTCCACCCTTTCTGGCCAGGAGACTGGGTGAACCTGAAAACCTAGAAAACCAGCAGTCCACAAGGTCAGCTCACTCCTGAGTGGAATGGGCCTGACTCGGTGATTCTAACCACACATTCACCCTGAAGCTGCAGGGATCACTCTGTGGGCACATCGCACTTGAGTGAAGTGGCCCCTGAACCCCAACCTCCAGAGAGACAACCTGGGGCAATGGACTCCTTGACTACTCGCCTGAACCTCTCTCTGACCTGAAGCTCATCATCTTTCAAAAAACAACAAAAGTGTGATCACGGATATTCAGCCATGGCATGGAGCCTCACTCGCCATCAGAGCACATTTGTGCCTACAGGCAGAAGACCTAGATACTTCCATTTTTAGGAAAAATTTGACATGTGACCATTACTCTCTTGCTAATATTTGGGCCATGTATCTTAAATTGTCTGGCGTCCTTTGTCTCCAAAATGTTACACAAATGGTGGTTGCCCAGGGATACAAACAATCAGGGCTACAATCAAACAGATGTAAAGGCAGCTCTTTTCCTCCACCCGGGGTTACGACGACACCCCCCATCAGCAGAAAGCAGTTACAGACAATGAGAGGGATGAGGAGAAGGACAGAAGACAGAGTAATAAGATAAAGTCTAACCTTTTTCTTTTCCTTTGTGCTTCACTTGGTGTCACTTGCTCACAGGGTACTGCACGCAGAGGCCTTGCACCCAGCTCTTCAGACCAGTGTGCCTCTTGCGATAATGGCTGTGCCTGGCACCTCAGTTCCTGGGTCCGTGAGCAGAAGCGCTGCACCCCTGACATCTCAATTCAAGATGGCGGCCGCAGGCACTGGGATCTGGAGCTGTGAGCAGGACGCCTGCGCACAACCCGTGAGAACTCTGCCCACTCCCTGCTAACAAGAACCCTGTAACGCAGCCCGGAAGACCCAGGATCTTTGGGGGAAAGCATGTACTCTAGAGCACGACCTTGCATCTCTCCGTTCTTTGATTATAGAATAAAGCTTTCCTTTCGCTTCTGAACCAAACTTGGTCTCCTTCTATTGGAACAAGTGACACCAGGCAGAAGGACTCTTGTTGGGGACCGACCTGGGAGGGTCCGTAAACAATAATATCTCCACTTTACAACTGAGAAAAACTGGGGTCGGACAAGTTAAATAAATTGCCCAAGACCACGGAGCAAGCAAACAGCAGGATCCAATTCTCCTAGACTGCAACACCTTTTCTTAACTGTCATGCTATGTAGCCAGCACACCGTGGCAAAGACGTGGCAAATGGTTCACACTTCCCATTCCTGTGGCATGACCAACATTCGTCCCTAAGTTATTTCCTTCTGAGTCTGGCAAAGTAACATAATCACCGGCTGCACAGTTTTCCAGGCATTTACTTCCAGTAGATAGCAAGTGGCATTTGAGATGAAACTTGCAGTATTTGCTATCTTAGCTGATGCCTTTTCCAGAACATCAAGAATCACTGATAGAATAATTCATTGAGAATTAATCACGCTTCATTTCATTGTTATTTGACTATTTCTGTGGTAGGATACATCTTATCTTTCAACAGCTTTTAACTTCCACGTGGACAGAGATACAATGTCTTTTATAAACTCCACTTTACCTAACATTATTGACATGGATTGTGTGTACTCATTAAGCACTGTGCAGGAAGGCACAGTGAAGACAGACGAATGAATGAATGAATGCACTCACACTGTTTTCATAGTATAAGTAATACCTGAAGGAAGGTTTTCCTTCCTGTGACTCAAGTCTCCAATGTCTGAGTTGGGGAATCATTCGATTTTTTTCCTGTCCTGTGAGCACTGTAAATGTGTGGAGGGATGTTTTTTCAGGGTTTTAGAGAAAGAAGAGAAAGAAGACTTTGTCTTCTAACCAGTTAGATGTCAAATAACAAATGAAAACTGATGCTTGTCATTAAACAACCCTAGGAAAGTCTCCACTGATATATAGAGAAAAGCCTTTCCTGCCACCACCTCCTCCCCTACGCAGACTGGATTAAATTCCCGTTCTTGATTCTCCCTTGCTCCACAGTAAATACTGAGCATCTCCACTGTCTTGTTTATCTTTGCACCCCCTCAGCATCCAGGAGTAGCTGACACAGAGAACTCTTCAATAAATATTTGTTGCACAGATGGATATCTATTGCTGTAACTTAAGGAGCTTTGGGTATGGGCTGGGATAATAGGTCTCCCACTTGATTATCAACATTGTGGATTCCCTGATAATAAAAAAGCACTTTTCTTTCCACAGTAAGAGATAAAAGGGAAATAAAAAGATTTCTGTCAGGGGCAACATTTTGTGGGGGCACAATTACACAAACATAAATGACTCAAAACTCTTGCTAGAAATGAGAAGAAGGAAGATATAGGGGGCACTAGAAATGTGGAATGAGGTACTCTGGAAGTAGGAGATATTTATTGAATTAGTGGGGTGGAGACCCTGGAAATTATAAGAATAGCTAACAGTTACTAAGCTCTTACTGTGTGTCAGCATTATCCTAAGCAATATTTCATGGATTAATTTTCCATAGCTTTATGGATTAAGTGATATTACAATCACTGCTTTACAGATGATGAACTTGAAGCATGAAGGATTGAACAATGTATCCAAAATCACAAAGCTCAGAAGGCTTCAAGTAAGGTTTCAAATCCAAGTAGCCTGTCTCCAGCCCATGCCCTTGACCTCTGTGCTACCCTTCCTCTGTAGAAAGTAAGCTTTTGCCTGCTTCAGCTGTCAGCCTAGAGCCAACCTTTAAATGACTCTATCTGATAAATTCAAGGTTTCTATCCTTAATATAATACAAAGGCAAGATCTACTTACAATTGTTATCTTACAGTTGTTGCTAATTATTCTATTTGTGTTTACTTGGAATGCCTGAGGGATTTAATAAAGGTATTCCAATACATGTGCACAATCCTGAAGAAATCAATAGATGGAATGAAAATGACGTGAGATGTAAGCAAACTTTCCGTATTGAAATCATATCATTCACTGGAGACTGTACCATTCTACTTCTGTGGGGAAATAAGCAGGCCCATGCTTCCGAGTGTTTAAGAAAGCAAAAGTCCTAGCCTAGAAAGCTGTTCTAATCAACTAGTAGCTGCAAGCTATATTACGGAACTTTGTGTTACAAGTGATGGTGGATGCAATGCTGACACACCATAGTTTTCATCTGATGATCCCAATCTGCTTAGAGTATAATAGTTTCTCTCAACCTTTACCATCTTAAGCGCCACTAAGAGATTGAATCCTCACAGGGAGGCCAAATGGAATGCATGCAATGGGTCGTATAATGGGATGGTTGTTTTGTTATATAATGTAACAATCATTCCAAATAAAAAATGCTTGGTGTCTCTCTAAAGAGCATATTTATGCTGGAGCATCTATGTGGGCTGGGGTCACTGCAGGACAAGCAGAACAGGCAACTGTGTATGGGCTCTACCTATGGAATATTACTTAAGGCCTTTTACCCTACTGCAAGAAACTCTCTCCCTGCAACATTTATACATCTATTCTGTCAACAAGAATTCACTGAGTCCTTGTTATGGATCAGACATTTGTAGTTGAGGTACAGAGTCGTGTTTGAGCTAATACATAATTATGATAATGTGTGATGAGATCTGTAATAGGAGATGCCGTCTGTCCCAGGAATTCAGCATGGCATGTGAGATCTTCACCTGCTAGGAGCAGCTAGCTTCATCTTTTTTCTCTTCTCCCAATTTGACCTAGTTCTAGACGCATTGGAATTCTGGAAATGCCATTAAAAGGCCACTGTTTTTCACAGTATCATGGTGTCTACATGCTATTACTTCTGCTTTAAATGACAATCACCATCTTATCTGCCTGGTGAACTTGTCCTTTAAGGTTCAGTTCGAATGCAACCTCCTTGTTGAAATCTTCCCTTATTTCTCCATCTTTTTCTCCTTCTCCCATCCCTCAGTCAACCTTTCATTCTTTAAACTCCAAAGCATTTTGTTTTTACCTTTCTTATGGCATTTATTATTTGACATTATATTATAGCAATTTATAGACATTTTGTTTTTTACTCTTACTGGTTTGTAAACTCTTTAGGTCAGAGACCATGTATGTCTTCCCTTCTAACACTTAGTACTGGAAATTGCATACTGTTAAAAATGCTTTTTGATTAACACAGCGAATTAATGAAAAATAAATATCATTTGCTTAGGAGCTATTGTGAAATTTAATGTTATATCATTTAATTTTCAGAATAGTCCTGCAAGATAAATATCATCATTTTACAAATGAGGAAACTAAATGGGTTGAATGAGTTTCTCAGAGCCATACACGTCAGAAATGGTGAACTGATCTGGTTTTAATGGTCATCTATTTACCATCCTACAAAAAATAAATTAAAATGGTTGTATAGCTGCACAAAGGGTCTCTTCATTTTATGTCCTTGCCACTCAAAATATGAATAACAGATCTGCACCACTGGCATCACATGGATGCTTTTAAGAAACGCAAAACCTTAGGCCCAACTTATACTCTATGAAATCAGAACTTACATCACTAGCACTATCCCCAAATTATTCTTATGGGCATTAAAGATTAAGAAGCATCGATTGCCTTCAGTTTATCCTAGGTTTATCATGGTTCCCGGCTTTTTCAAAACTTCCTAGTTTATACAGCTTATTGCAGACACATAGAAGATTGATGTTCATTATGACATGCAACCGATAAGCAGATGAAAGCCTGCAATTACTGATTTGGGCATATCCATCTTAGAAGAATCGCAGAACCTTCCCTAATTTTCTAACATCCTTCTTCCCCTGTTTCTCCACCTCCTCCAATCATTCTTTGAAAGAAGAGGGCTGGTTAAAACTTTGACTTATTCACAAATGTGAAAATATTTTGAAGTGCTTCTCATGAGGATTCTTATATTGTAAAGCATAAAATACTACTCAAGTTAGTGAAAAAGAAGGGGAGCTTAAGAACACATCTGGAATGGTTTAAGTAGTGGGCTCTCATAGATATCTCAGTAAATGACCCATAATAGATTTGGTCCTCATGGAGTTGCTTCTGAACTCTATGTCCTTTAAAGATCTCAGGGATAGGAGTTCGGAGGTCTTCTCCTAGTGATCTCCTAGTTAATGAAGCTTCACTACCCCATCTCCTCTCTCCCCATCCCTAAAGTTACCCTTGTCTGTTCCTCTGTCATTTCCTCTTTTGACTGGAAAGTACTTTTTTCCTTATCCCACTGAAGTTCTAAAGACAGAGTATAATTGACTAATCTCATGCAATCAAGGGATCCACTTGGGCAGATCTCTGGGTAGTACATTAGTATATGAAAATATTTCCTGGGTCAAGTGTCTAGTTCCATTTCCATTCTCCATGGCTTGGGGTATAGAATTGTTTCTTCCATAAATAACCTTTGAATTTCTGCAGAGATTTGAGAAGGCCACTTTCCCGTAGAAAGGGGTATGAATGGGTAGCTCTGTTAAGGAGGTCTAGAGAAAAAGGAAAGAAATAACTTTTCCCAACTCAATGGTGAAGATCTAGCTAATTTGTTACATACTCAGTAGATCTAATTGCTAAATTCTACATTCTTCTACAAATCATGGTAGTAATGGTTAGAGATAAAACAAGAAATCTACTGGTTCACTGACAATGTTTTAAGCAGATATTTATTGAGCACCTACTACTAGTCAGATATTCTGTCATCTGGGGGTTACAGACATGCACAAAATACAGCTGATGCCTTCAGGATGGTTATAATTTAGTGGTCACAGCCATATAAGGAAATGCTCCCCAAATTTATGTCAGCTAAAAACGTAAGTGGATAGCCCACAGGCCTAAGATGCAACTTTTGTGTATATTCTCCTCTTGTTCAATTTCTCTCAGAATTCATTTGTGGGAAACCAACATAAATTTGCTGCTAAGATCACTGTCTTCACTTATCCAAGCAATACGGAAAGTAGGAATCAGTAAACCTAGCTTATGCTTGAAAGACTTTTTGGAAAAACTGAAGGACTAAGGGTTGAACTACAATTACTTGGTACTATTGTAGGGTCTGTCATAATTGCTAACTCTGGGACACTGTGTTATCCTTGGGCAAGGAGGGGACATAATAACTTTAAAATTAAGAGCACCGTGCTCTGTTAGATCTCTGGAAGTGTCCATTCTATGCACTGTTTGAAGCATGGCTTTTTTTATAATTAATATTGGGTTATCTTACTCTGATAAAGTCAGAGGACAACTATAACTCAGCAAATTGAGAGATAGAGAATATGGGATTCTTGATGTGCATCATGGAGCTCAACTCTTACCTCGCTCAAAGCTCCAGCTTTCGAAGTCTTATCACACACCCATGGTGGTGGTTCTCTGTCTCTAAGTAGAGTGACTGTTCTACTCATTCGAAATCTATTTTCTAGCATTGCTAGACTTGGTGAAGGCTGAACTACGGTGAATATTAAAGATTATTATGCTGATTATACCATTATTATCAGATTATTATGCTGCAAACATTTTCAGGGAAGGAATTAAAGGAATCTAAAAAAAGAGCAAGTGGGAGAACTGGGCAATAGGTGGGAGGAAATGTCTAGAAAGATCTTTTCTAAGATTCTCCTAGGTGTCCTCTATCTTGGAGGAGAACTGAGCATATACTAGATATACAGCAAGAAGTTGTTCTTATTTTTGCTTTCTCTTTCATCCAGTTGATTAAGAACAATTACAGCACAGAATATTCTCCACAGAGCTCTGAAGAGAACATAAGGAAAGCACTAGAGTCAGCTCTTGACTTCTTTTTCTGAACACTGCAATTGTTCTTCCTTTTTTCCCCCCTTTTCTATCTGGTGGGTGGCATTGCAAGGAAGAATTTGGGGCCTCACAGCACCTCAACAATGATGAGAAATTCACATACTCAATAGCTAGTTTTTAGTTTGTTCTTCCTTTCAAAGAAATTTTATGCAATATTTCTACTCCTTTATCAGCAGTAGCTGGCATCATCTGCAGCAAATATGCTCAACATGCTTACCACTTTCTGGGTCCAATACAAACGGCAGTCCATTTTGGCAGAAGGACCCAGAAAATGAAAGCTTCTTTGGGAATTAGGCTTAATAGAACTAATTTAGACCTCATGGAGGAAACTGGAGCAAAAGCCACTGGTACAAAATAAATATTTGTTTATTTTGGTTTGTTTTCATCAGGTACGTTACTTTGATCCACACTTGTTCAGGATGTTTCCCTTTTAAATGAATAGTCTTTCTTGAGCCTATGTTGTTTATGTTACTCTAAATATTACACATCATGAAATATAAAAACAAACATAAACTTCCAAAATGGTCACCAAACTAGCAGTAGATTTTAGAAGTGACAAGAGTCACTTTTGCAACTGTTCATAATCTCCTTTAGGCCATCCAATGCTATCCCCTCATACACATACAATCGTACTGTTACAATAGTAGGATCACAATTCCTCTGCTATCTGTCTTGTTCAAACTGCCACCTACAATCCGCTACAAAATAGAAATTTTGAAAGTACCACTGTTGCTCTTCCATCAACAACATTAGCTGGAACTCTATCAATAATCAACTGTCATAAATATGTTCCTGCTAGTTTGCTATCCTTAGCTCTCTTGCTTAGGACAAAAGAAAAAATAATAAAAGATCTCTGAAAATTCCCTATAGTTCAAAGACTTGGTCAAAGATGTGTCTCTCTCTGGTTTTTTTTTTAGCCATGTTGTAGCCTTTTCCAAATATGATAAAAGCAATCATCAGTAGCCAGAAGAATCTCCAGATTCAAGGATGTTGTTATAATCGGGTCAGTTGAGCCTTCTTTCAGCTCATTCCACGTTGCAAAGCTGTCATAAGACCAATGCTTTCTTTGGAGCAGGTACATTCAAACACCACCAGGTTGCAAGCCTGGGGCTGCAAAAGGTAAACTAGTGTCAGTGAGCACATCATGCTGCAGAAGTATCATAATAATTGTATAGACAGCAAAGGATTGCATTTCACTACCATGCAGCATTTAATACATAAGGCAAATGCAAACAAGCTATTGTCACCTACCAGGATTGGGAACCCGAGAGTGAAAACTCCTAAGCTGTTCATTACAAGCTTAAATGAGCCCATTAGACTTACATTAGACTTAAGAGAAAAGAGAAAATAGTGCTACTGAACTGTCAGGGATGTAAAATTTCTTAATGCAAGAGAAAGATCACCACAAATTCAAAAGCTGAGCCTTACTGTATAATCTATCTTATTTTCAATTTGGAAAATTCATAAGGCCAATGTGGGTATTGCTTTTATGAACTTGTTAAAAGAGATGATAGAAGAAATATCCTAGCATCATTTCCATACTTGTCTTTTTTTTTTTTTTTTTTTTTTCCTGCTAGGAGTACTGCTGAGACAAAATGGGATTTGGGAGAAACTTGTTTGTTTCTGGTATATCTGGTCTTGATCAAAAAGAATCAAACAGAAGAGAAACCCATGGTAAAATTTTGAAACCTGATTTTTATCAGAAGTTTATTTTGATTTTATTATGTTTGATGCCAGTGAGGGATAAGACAGACATGAAAGGTTTTGAGTATAGATTTTTAGAACTGAGTGATGAGCAAAACTGACAATTCAAATTCTTATCAAACCCTTTTGAGTCTTACAAAACAGAATTTTTCTTGAATTTTCTGACATCTTCACATTTCATCCTGCCCCAAACTTGGAGGCTCTGACAAACATAAAAGCTGAAAAATACTAGCAAAAAAAAATTTTCAGCAGCAGACCTGTTTAGAGAAAAAAAAAAAAAAGGTCTCATTTAGTTGAGGTTGAAGGCCCTCTTTAATATAAGGTTGTTGGCTCCACAAGGGTATTTGACCTAAAATCTAACTATCATAAATAAGGAACTGAAGCAGAACCTAAATCACAATGCTGAGACAGGGCTTTTCTTTGCTAGTTTCAGGTCAAAATACAAACCCAAATCAAGAGAAAGTTATCTATGTCGTCTGGGAACTGGTTGTATTTTTTCACAGCCAGGTGATCCCAGGAAATCCTCCAGATGATTACTCTTACTTTATAAAAAAACATTATAAAGCAAGGGAACAACTAAATAATCTTTCTGTGCTGCGCACATGGCTCGCGGCAGTCTTCTAAGCTCTTTTGACTTTCTTTGGCAAAATGAAATCTTTTCAGTTCAAGAATGCGTTCTTCTTCATCATGTTATCATGTGGCTATCATTACCACTATTATGACTACCACAATCATCAGAATATTTAATAAGTGTACATCTAATGAGCTCCGGGAGGCAGTGGGAGCATGAAAGACCTCCACCTCATTAGGCAGGGTAAGTTATCAGAGTTAATCAACAACTGACGGCTGTGGTTTGTTCCTATTCCTACTGCACCAGCCCCATGGATGCCACATGATTCAGGAAGACAGCTTCCGATTCAAAGAGCACCAAGGATATTATGGCTTCTGGGAACCGGGCAAGCACTCTCTCATGAAATTCTATGATCCTTCTCGAATGCACTCCATCTCTTCCTGATACAATCTCAGAAAACAACTAAACAGTTTGTGAGTTGGAATCAATGAGACAAATAGTGGAGGGAATTATATGCAGTAACCAACAGGACTGTTTCTTGTACTGTACCGTCTGCTAGGGGACTATAGCTTTAACCATATGCTCAATGCTAAGAACAGATCTAAAGGGTGTTAATGCCACTGATGTTAAGTTTCTGACCTACCTTTCAAATGCATTACACTATTTAGAACACTACAGGAGAAATGTATGAAGAAAGAAGGCTGAAGGGGTACTGGCTTTAATTTTAATTTCTTCTGAATTAGACTGCATTCTAAAATCCCAAGTGTACACATTAGTCTACAAAGAGGAAAGTAATTATGAAAGTGCTCCAGTCACCACTGTGTACGGCCAGACTGCTTGCTAGAAGCAAAGGTAGGCGACAGTGCAGAGTGGCAAGAACATTTTGTCCTGCATTAAGCCCTACTTCCCTCAGAGGCTGTGTGTCAGACGCCTGGTACCCTGGTTCTTTGGGCGGGTGAGCCAATTAGCACATTCCCTAGTCTGGAACTGTGGTTGCTGTGTATGTGATCTGCATACTGATTCAGCTGAGATTTGACCTTCTGGGCAGAGAAAAACAAGAATCCCAGGTGAGAGAGAACATTGGCCTAGATTTCCTATCTCCTCTTCCCTGTTCTTTATTTCCAAGTATACCAACCTAGGAGTTTTTTCTGACTAATTGAGAGACTGGAAAGCAGTTCTATTTCAGTTGAATACTTAGATCAATGTATAGGATAAAAACTATCAAAAATCATGGTTTTTACTTCCTTTTGCAAATGTCAAAAATGAAAAAGCAGGTAGCTCCTTGTAATAGTGACACTCTTGGCCCACATGAGGGCAGTACTAGGTAGTCAAAAGCCTCCAGGAGTTTCCAGGGTATGGGAAGAGTCTAGCAGAAGAGGAACTCTGAATGCATAAAGCAGAATCAGGTTAGTTTTTCATAAGCACAAGATTCCTTAAAGCCAATCATTATACTGTTCTAAATGCTCCTGCTGAAGGAATTAGGAAGGAAGGGTGCCTACCAAATTTCCAGCTGCTGGTGCAAAAACACTTGCCAGGAGATGCTGGAGCAAGTTTCTGATTGATTATTCCATTCAACACCACTTTTAACATACACAATATGAAACAAACCATTTTTCACCACATAATCAAACGCTATTCTATCTCTGCTTGGAACAGTAAAAGTATATCTTAGGTATGGATTTTCAGTTTCTTATTGTCTGCTATTATGAGTTGTTTTTTGATAAATTTTCAAATAATCTCTAGGGAAGATGCAAATGTAAGTGTACATTTATTGCCGGTGGAATTTTACCAGTATCTTTAGTGCATGGAAGTTATTGGTGGCTTAATGATATTGAACAGGTTTCCTTCAGATAGGTCTCTTTAAGTTAAACAGTTACACGAATGAACATTGCTGTAATAATTATGCATTCATTTGATCTGAAGAGTTTTCAGAGTTGGGAAAGGAACTCTTTTCCACCAAGACCCTTAGGATAGATGATTTTGGTTATCTGTTAGGCACACTTTAGAAATGTAAGCAGAAGCTTAATACCAAAAAAACAAATAACCCAATCCACAAATAGGCAGAAGATCTAAACAGACATTTCTCCAAAGAAGACACGCAGATGGCTAACAAACACAGGAAAAGATGCTCAACATCATTAATCATTAGAGAAGTGCAGGTCAAAGCCACAATGAAGTATCACCTCACACCGGTCAGCATGGCCATCATCAAAAAATCTAGAAACAACAAATGCTGGAGAGGGTGTGGAGAAAAGGGAACCCTCCTGCACTGTTGGTCGGAATGGAAATTGGTACAGCCACTATGGAAAACAGAACTACCATATGACCCAGCAATCCCACTACTGTGCATATACCCTGAGAAAACCATAATCCAAAAAGAAACATGTACCACAATGTTCACTGCAGCACTATTTACAATGGCCCCAGGACATGGAAGCAACCTAAATGCCCATCAACAGATGACTGGATAAAGAAGATGTGGCACATATATACAATGGAATATTACTTAGCCACAAAAAGGAATGAAACTGAGTTATTTGTAGTGAGGTGGATGAACCTAGAGCCTGTCATACAGAGCGAAGTAAGCCAGAAAGAGAAAAACAAATACCGTATGCTAACTCATATGTGGAATCAAAAAAAAAAAAAAAAAAAATGGTACTGCTGAACCCAGTGACAGGGCAAGAATAAAGATGCAGTTGTAGAGGATGGACTCAAGGACACGGGGTGGGGGGCGAAGGGAAAGCTGGGACTAAGCGAGAGAACAGCATTGACATATATACACTACCAAATGTAAAACAGATAGCTAGCAGGAAAGTGCTGCATAAAGCAGGGACATCAACTTGATGATGGGCCATGACTTAGAGGGATGGGATAGGGAGGGTGGGAGGGAGTCGCGGGAGGGAGGGGATATGTTGGATATATGTATAAATACAGATGGTTCACTTTGTTGTACAGCGAAAACTGGCACCACAATGTAAAGCAATTATATTCCAATAAAGATTAAAAAAAAAAAAGAAATTGAAGCAGAGACCCACTTTTTAGATTGTGATGTCCCATTCCAACCTCCAGAAAACAAAGCTGGGATTAGCTAATGAACTCCTGATCATGTTTGGCCATGTGCAAGCAGTGGCAAGTAACTACCCCAACCTGGGCACAGCGTTGTGACGCAAGCTGGACACCTTTTCAGAGAGGACTCCACAGGCTCCCCTGCTGATAGTCTGCACTGACCAGAAGAGAGCAGCTGCCTCTGATGTCATTAACGTCGACTCTTGAAGTCCTTCTTCTCTGAACTTCCTTCTTTTCCTTTCCCAGTCTCTGATCTTTGGGACACAATTAAACACTGAATTCTCTCCATCTTCCTCTTTAACTCTATCCCCATTGTGCTCATACACATACCAGAATATTCATTCGCACCCATCGAAATGGTTTACCCCTGAGGGGATCATCTGGTACTCAAATGGCTACAGATCTTGTGCCAGAGCAATAAGATTGGAGAAAATTCAGTGTTTGCCTTTACATTCATTTTCAAAATATCAGTACAAAGGTTATTTCTCCCATTAAATGGCTACTTACAATAAGGTATATTAAGATGCACCTCTTTTTGCTTGCTTTAAAATGGTACTTTGGAGTAGCATGATGGGAACTGTCTTCCTGTTCCATGAATGTTTTAAACATGGGAGAAAGTATCTGCTTTGCCTTAGTCTGGGATTTGGCAAATAAAATTTCTCTGATTTTTCTATTCTAGTTTAGAAAATGACTAAAATGGCTACGAATTTGAACCTTGCCATGACATTGCCTTAGCGTCATCTGGCAAGTTGTGATAAGCCAGTGTTATGTCAAAGTTGCTGCACCCACCCCAACCCTTCTGGAAGTCAGCTCCATTAACACTTAGGCACTATTATACAATTGCTTTGTCTGTGTGGCTATACTATTTTAACGAGCATACAGGGAAGTGAATTGCATAGAAGATGTAGTGATAAACAACAGATTAATCTTTTTAATAACTTGGGACTTTGGCTTGCTGGATTTTAATGTCCCCCTCTTCTAAAATACTAAGTAGAATCTATAACGTGGTAAAATGGTTTCCTATTGTTTTTGGGGTAGAGAAGATGGCATTAAGTTTAACCTACCTCTTTTCACTGGTCAGGTCCCTTAGGGCACCCACATTAAAGCATGGTCTCCTTTGTGCTTTCTGCTCTGGCAGCACCAGACTCCCACTGCTTCCAATCCCACTTACTTCCTCTTCCTAGTTCTAACTTGATCATTAGCAAGAGAGAGAGAGGAATGAATAAAAAGAGAAAGACAAAAAGTAATTAATTCACTGAAGTACAGCTGCAAATGAATTTTTGAAATAAATTATTAATTTTCTCTTTAATATTTCTGCATTGATAATGCTCTGTATCTGGGGATTGGGAGTGAGAGCCTCTTTGCTTCACAGCAACAGTGCTGTGGGTAGAGACAGCAGCACTTCACGGTAACCAGAGAGCCTTGTGCTAACATATTTCTCCCATTCTCAGCACCATGCTTTTAGCCAGCAGCATTTTAAACACGCGTGGGTTTTAAAGTCCACGGTAGGTAGAACAGGCATAAAGGACAGGAACAATTGCAATAAAAGAGGTCGAATGCCTTATCCTCTGTATCTTCTCATGTCAGCTTCCCAAAATACTGAAACCAAGACAAAAGCTTAACACGTATGATGATTCTTGAAGAAAATGTGGTAGCACAAATCCCAAATCTTTTTGCTTATGCAAGAGGGAGGAAAAAAAAATGCTGGATTGTGAAGGGGACGTTAGAGTAGGGAGGGCTGGGTGTCAAAGGCATGGAAGAGAGCTACAACTCTTTGCACCTCTTGACCAAACCTGGACAGAGATCTGGGAATGGTGGGAGGGGAACAGCACAGCACCGTTCTACTATCTCTACTGGACTCCACATCTTCAGTCAGCTCTAAACCCAGATCACAGAACAGACCTTTTATCACTCCCTTTGCTCAAATCAAATGTTATCAGGAAATCTGCTTTTCTTGACCTCCACGGCACATGGATGAAATGTAAACCTAAGCATTATATGGAAAAATTATTTTTAGTAACAGAAAGCAACAGTACTGCTTCTGTGTTCAAAGATGTTGGCTCCAAATGGCAGAGGAATGATTGTTTCCACTTAAAGTGATTGATATGTCTACACACACTTGAGAGATAGAATTTCATTACCTATTCTTTCTACAGGGACTGACTGAATACAGTTTCAAAGGAAATAGGGAGCACATTTGTATAACAGAGTACCATTTTCTCCCACAAAATGAAGGGAGAAAAAAAAAAGGCCAGTACATAAAGGGAGAAATTGTGAATGTTAAATTTAAAAAAAAATAAAGATATTGAAAGAGTGGAGAAATTACTACCACAGAAGAATGTTCAATACATACAGTAATTAGGCTTTTAGCTTTCTGTTCAACGACAGTGAAATATTTCTATTGGTTCACTTGCAGAAGTATTTATTTTTAAATTACCTATAATGATTAAGCACAGAAAAAAATAAGGATTACAAAAGGCAACTTAACAAAATTCAATTTATTCCATATAATACTGAAGTATTAATGCTTTCATTTTGTGTGGCATTTGAAGACTTGGAAACTCAAGTTTCCCAATATCTTGCAGATGATTTTAGAAGAGAAAATTAAGAAATCCAAACTCTAATTTGGGGTCAAACATAAGGGAAAACAACTTAATGAGCTCCTAAAAATGTACTGTTCTCTTATAAAATGAGAAATCCTCCTGCAACCTAAAAATCTGCTTTCTCTCAAATATTTTTCTCTAATGCTGTTTGGTTACCTCCTAAAGCCATTATTTCCAGCAGAGTCACAGAAATCCTCAGCTGTGTAGGCGGTCCCAGTAAATTTAGCAGCCAAGCCACATTTTGACATGTTAAGAATAGGCGTCCATAAATCTTCTCCAGCTTCTCCAGAGAAGATTAAATCTTTCTTTTCAAGAATTTGCTAAATTTCTGGAAATGCTGTAACATAACAAATGACTTGTAGACAAGCCTGAAGAAAGAGTAGAAGATAATGGAACCCCTTTGTTCAAGAACCAAAGCAGAAGCTAAGGGAAACTTCTGGACATTCCACTTTAGCTAGTAGAAAAGAGAGAAGGGTGGGCCAAATGAAATCAGTCTGCTTGCAGTAGCTCCTGGACGTGAGCAGGGACCTGTCAAAACCTCTGAAGAAGCCCCTTTATTGTTAAGAGGAGTTTCTGTCTTTAGGACCAATCACTTTAGAACAGACATGTCATGAATAAGGTTTCGATTAAAAGACACCCTCAAGAATCTGAATTTCATTGTGCTTCCTTACACATAGTCAAGAGGGGGGACCCAGGATGATTTACTCTATCTCCCAAATCTACTTCAAATATATTTCTTAACCTTCCTCTGAACAGGCTCATTTTATTGAGCAATACACAGAGAAGGCTTTATCTACTTAACATGTGTCTCTGTGAGTTTGGGCTGCCTTAACAAAGTGCCATAGACTGGTGGCTTATTACCAACAGAATTATATTTTTCCCAATGCTAGAGGCTAGAAGTCCGAGATTAGGGTGCCAGCATGATAGGGCTCTGATGAGTGGCTTCTTCTGATGTATTTACTTCTCCTTGTATCCTCACAGGGTGGAAAGAGGCTAGAGAAATCTCCAGGGTCTCTTTTATAAGGGCACTAATCCCATTAATGAGGGTTCCAGCGTCATGACCAAATCACCTCCCAAAGGCCCCATCTCCTAATACCATCCCATTCAAGGTTAGCATTTTAACATGAATTTTGAGAGGACAGAAACAATCCATAGCAATGTGAGCATGAGAAACCTAGGCTGTCTAGCATAGGCAGATGAGGAAATTACTAACAGAACACGGGGCAGATAAGAGAACTGAACAGAGGGGCTAAATGGGCTCTGGGAAAGTGGGATCCAAAGTGGCTCCAATGTAGCCAAAAGAAGGCATTCTCACTGGGGTTTGCAATAGGAATGACTCTGCATCAACTGTTTTCAAAGCATGTATCACTCTTCTCGGATACTTCTAAATGCCAAGGAAACATAGTCTAACCAGCTTAACATGAGTCATGGGCTCACTCACTGGCTGAGGATGAAGTTAGAGAGGGCATAGCCATTAGGACCATGTGGAATGGTGACAGCATAGTTCCTTGGAAGAAAAAAAAAAAAAGACTACTGTTACCAAAATAAGAAGGTGGGGATCTTGAACAGCAAGAAATGGACATATAAGAAAAGAGAAATAATGCCACTAGAAAGCAAGTTTAACCTCCTAGTCAGATCATTCTGGTTTAAAAAGCTGACCTTTATCTCTCTTATTAGCACTTGCTCCTCCCCCCTGTATTTTACTTTTCCTAAAATAAGTAAAGTTGCCCTTATAACTCATAGAAATCTGACTTATATTCTATTTGATGGGACAGTGGAAAAGAAAGAGTCCGGGAAAGAGTAGCAATGTTCTAGCAGGTACATACTGGCCCCAGATACTATGTGAAATCATAGCAACTAGACAGATCCATAGACATTAGACACGTATATCCAGACATAGATCCATACCCACGGAAGGACCTCAAAGCCACATGGCTATCCTTCTCTTGTACCTTTGAGTATCTATCTTCTGACTTTACCTTAGGAGGTAGAGTCTTGCTATTTTAGATCATTCTGTTACCAAGATGCCTATTTAACTGCAATCTATTGGCAATACTTTTTGTTAAAAGTCCCCCGAAGTGTGGTTATGTTGTGACCCTCAGCATCTACAGTTTCAAGATTAGTTTCTCAGGACATCACTTTGGACAATAAATGTTTTTTCTCCTCTCCAGCAACCTCCAACCCCACATGCCAAGCCTGACTCATAAAAAAAGGACCTACAACCTGAAGAATTGGTTCTTGAGAAAATGCATTTTCACCTAGGGAAAAATATATATCTCAGTTCCACTAGTCTCTGAGCTCCTTATTTATCTATATATCCCTGGAGCACCTAATGTGTGTTTAGTGTGTTCACTGAATAAGTAACTGAAGAAATGACTTAGTATATGAATAAACATTTACATGTGTCTGGCTATCAACTAAATCTCATCCAGAAATGTTTAGAGAAGAAATCTTAGAGATTATCGCACGCAACCCTATCACTTATTATAAGCTCTGACATATAGGCTTAGAAAAGGAAAATGACTTATCCAAGTGCTAAATCTTAATAAATGGTATGACAGAAAATTAAAGTGAGATGTTCTGACTTTAAATCCCATACTTTTGCCACTATAACATCCAGGTAATTCACAGTAAGTTCTTAAAGTGTGGCATCTCCCAGGTATATGTGTTTTTTAATAGATACTTCTGTAGACTAAAAGCCAGGTTAGATTTAAAAGAATAGTGTTAGAATAATAAAGAGGCAGTCTTTGAGATTGAGGTTTGGGACAGAGACTGCCTAATTATAATCTGAGCCCTGTAAATGGTCAGTACAAGATGCTCTATTCATATAGAAGGGACAAGCTCTTCACTACCTTCTCAATCTACCCATAATCTTGACTGTTCAGTTCCCAGACTAGGGACACCTGACTCAAGGGGATATTTCCTTGGGATGCTATGATAACCAGAACCTGTATTTATTGACAAGCTTCAGTGATTTTTAAGGGAAAGGGGCGCCTTCCTGCAGCTTTTACCTCATATTTTTGCACCACTCAAAGAAGAGGTCTGCTGCTTGTGCCTCAGTTGTGAGAATGAATGCACGGAGACCAGAGAACCATTCCAGCAACAACCTCTGAAGTGTCGTGGATCACCTTCACAGTGGGGTGGTATCTTAAGCTCTGTACCTACCCCCTCTCCCCACAATTAAAGTGTCTCTTCTGGCCCCATCACATTTAACCTGTTAAAGACTCTTCAATTTAGGTTATACGCTGATGACTCACAATTATCTATTTCAGGACTAGACCTCATTTTTGAGTTCTGAACCCACATATAATATATCCTAATAAATTTCTCTAACTGAATGTCTCACATACATCTCACATTTAATCCATCTAAAATGGAATTCATGATCAAACCTACTTTTTATATCCTGTTTCCAAGCCAGAGATCTGAGCTACATCCTAAAATCCTCCTTTTACTTATCAACCACATCCAATTTGTTAATGTCTCATTGATTCCAATGGTTTGAAGAACTGGTTTCAATGGTCAGTCTCTCTTGTCTGACTACAGAGTGGTTTTCTCAGAGTGTGGATATTGGCATGATTTTTTTTTTTAATTTTATTTATTTATTATTTTTTTGGGGGGGTACACCAAGTTCAATCATCTCTTTTTATACACATATCCCCATATTCCCTCCCTCCCTCAACTCCCCCCCCCCCTTCGAGTCCCCCCCACCCTCCCCATCCCAGTCCTCTAAGGCATCTTCCATCCTCGAGTTGGACTATTGGCATGATTAAGACAAAAAACTATTCTGAAAAGAGATCTGGTGAAAAGTAACTCTAGCTCTAAAAAATTTCTTGGACCAGCTAATGACCTACTCTCAACTTCTTTTCAACCTATCCAAAGTGGGTTAGCTAAGTTTTTTGTTTTTTTTTTCATGTTGAGTATATTTGCATGAGTAATATGGAGAAAAAAAATTTTATCAAATACTCAAGGGAGGAAAAAAAATGTTTACCTCCTCTGACCATATTTGGGTTAATCATGCTCTGTTGGTTTGATATCACCATATCTACTCCAACACAAACAGGCAACATAAGACTCAACTGTCTGATCTGCGAAGAAGGGTTATTTTGAATCCTAAACCAAATTCTGTGTCTTCACCAAACTCCACGAGGGTAGAAATCAAATCTATTTAACTGTTTTGTTTACAGTAACCACAATGATATGGGCAAATTACATTAAAAATTCATTTTGGTGATTATATCTTGCTTTCATTTAAGAGTACAAGGGCAAAAAAAGAAAAACTTTGTGTTAAAATATCTAGGTTACCACTGGCTTTATACTATCCACTATTTTTATATAGGCTCTAAGAAAAATGAAAGTCAAATTACATTTGCCTATACTGCCCATGAGGGGTTCTGTAACGCCTCCATAAAGCAAAGCCCTGTGACCTCACCTGCCAATACAGAGAAAATGACACAGATATGAATCTCCACTCTTAATAGTCTAGGAGTCACTTGGATATTCTTTGTTCTTATATTCACCTTGGAAAACTGGGGTCTGATAAAAAAAAAAAAAGACATTCCTCAAAGAATCATCATGCCTACAATTTAGAAAATATTTTCAAGGCAATTTTCAATACAACCTTTTGATACAAGAAACAATTCCAAACCCATTCCTGGCCCATGCAGCGAAAGTATCTCACCACTATTTGAGCCTGAACTGGGAGGATCGTTTTAAATCTAATCCATTCTTTGTCACTGAAATAGTCGTATAAAGCTCGCTTTCTTCTCATCTGCTAAATGAGATCATCCTCACCCACTTAAGACATCATGATGAAGTGTTATGGCTTTTAAGGAAATTTAAATATAGGAACTATATTTTAAAGAACGGTCTACGTATGATTTTATATTTTCTACCTAAAGATGTAAAATGATATTTAATTTTAGATTTGTGTTTCCTCCAAAAAGTATTCCTTTCCCAAAATAATATTTGCTGGCTTGAGTGGTAAGGTTGTGGATGATTTAGTCCCGCTACATTATAAACTCTGTAATATGTTGCCATCTTAAGAATTAAAATGAATTTTAAAAATGAAAGGCAGCAAAGTATCTATTTAACACATATGTATTGGACATATTTTCTGAATCATGCCCTGTATTATATAATAAAGTTGTAACAAATAATGAATAAGAGGGACGGCAGTCCAATAAACAGATGGTGAGTACAGAATGTGGTAAGCATAAGAATGATATGGAGAAAGGGATATGCTGTCTTACAGGGAAAAAAGGCTAAACGTCATTGCAAATTTCAGATGAAGGACAGTTCTCTCATTTAGCATTTGCTACAATTCTACCTTCAACAGCACTGATTAAAAAGAGTTAATTTCTCTCATGAGGGGAAATATTTTCCTCCCAGGAAGAGGTAACCTCACTTCTCATACGGACATAATTCCAGGGATTAAATCTCAAAGAAATGTTCTCAATAATGGACGTTGCTTCCTCAAATAAACACAGCTGTTTAGTATCTATAGTCTTGGTTTTTGCTCATCTTTTTCTAACCCTCTCACACAAAAGGCACTGCAGCATGGGCACCAGAATCTGACTTTCAGGTCTATCTGTGTTCCCATCTACCTCTCTGTAAGTAAGCTTCAAAGAGAGGTCTAATTTAAGACCTATGGTGTGTTCAAACCTGTAGTTCTAGATAAGGATTCTTCTTCTTACATAATGCATTTTAAAATGAGAGCAAAAAGCCCACATCAGTGTTGGATTTCCACTGTTTAGCTTTGAGTATTCTTGAGGGCTTAAACTGAAGAAGGAGTACAGAGTTTGTGAGCTACAGTAATTAGTGCTGGTGGCAGTAAGGCTTGTAGCACTGCTGATGAAAAGAAACCATAATTTCTGTTAAATTCCTTAGGGTCTACTTTCTGAAAGGGAGACTTGCTATGTTTCTTTTTAAGGCTTGGATCAAATAACTTAAGCAGACGCTGTGACAATACTATTTGCAGGAAAGAAACCTATGGTATGACTCACTCACCAACCAAAATGACACTCTATACACCTACTTGTTCCTTGACTTTACTTTGAGTCTGCTGAGTCAAAGCCTTTGAAAATCAGTCTGCATGTCAAATCCCTGTAAAAACCTACCTGCACACATCTTTTCTGTTTATCCTTGACCATTTCACCTTTTCCAGCATAGGCAGAGTTATTAACAATTTAGTGATTCTTAGTTAATAAGGTCCACATGCAGCTGAAAACTCATTTTTCTCTCCAAGTTAACACTGCTTTAGTGCTCCATCACTCCATTCCCTAAAGACTAAGAGAAGATTCCTTTACCTTCAGAATTTTACGAATCCTCCAGTCCATCCCAACTCTCCTCCCTGAGAGTCTCTGTCACTGAAGAGACAAACTTGCAACCAAGGTCAGAAAACTGTCCTCTGCAGCGTTTACTTTATGATACAAAATCACCTGATTTCATTTGCCTTTGAGAGTATTGGGAAAATTTTAAATTGAGTGGAGGTACTTATAGAATTAAATTTGGTGCTCATGTCATATCCAAATACCACTGCAAAGGACAGATATGCTGCCTGTCACGTAGTAGGTTTGCTGAATGAGTGCTTGAACAGATTGTAGAGCTATGGTCTGAGATTATCTGGTCGTGCATTATTTTACTCAAAAATTTTTTTATTGAACACCTGTGTGGCAGGCATAGATGCAATGTGCTGTGCACTGTGACCTCAAATCCATCATCCTGCCTCCAGACTGAAGAGTAGTTTGGTCATTTTTAGATAGATGAAAATTTATATTACAGACACACTTCATCTTGCAAAGTATGTCTGATTCTAAAAATGTATGAAAATGTCCTTTTATTTTGTAATTCTAGAGACAGTTTAAATCGGAAAGAAACCAACTACTTAAAATTATCTTAAATTAATTCAACAATCCCACTTACATATGAAGAGATTGAGGACTAAACATGTAACTGATCTAAGGTAAAGAGGGTAGTTATAAATACCCTTTTAGGGGACATAAGGTCAAAAGGACAGTTGCAAGATAATAATGCTAATACTCTCCCCTCAATGTTAGACTGATTAACTATTTTCTAGTTAATCGAATAATTCCCCGTATTTGTCTTATTTTAGGAATGTTAGTGTAACTGCAGGTTTTCATTGATTCTGCTGCCCTAAAATGGGAATATGCCTGTCTTTTCATAAACCTCTGGGCATTCTCTCCCAGAAAAATATTCTAGATTTTAACTTATTATTAGGAGGTTTTTCCTTATGCATTACTTGATTCTAAACACATTTCACTGTGTCTTTCAGCAGAGGTGAAAACTAATAAGAAACCATAATTTACTGAATGAAAACAGTTCATTTATTTGAGGACAATTAACTAACCCCTTTTTAGTATTCTATTTTTCCAGTTAATTTATCTCAATTACCTTGCTTCTTTACGAGATAACTTGTTGATACATTTTTGACCCAGAGTGAATGCTTATTAAATGGGACTAATATATTAGCATTATTTCTCTTTACCAAATATTTCCAAGATATTTTATTCATGAATATCAACAAAGAATGAGAGAAACAGGCCACGCACTGAGTGTCTGTTATACGACAGCAATGTGTTAGTTATGTCATCATATTTAACCCTCCGAGTCTGCTGTGAAAATTGCTCTGGAAACCTTAGATTTTGAAACATGAGAACGGTGGGGTCCAGCAAGGTTCAATAGCTGGTCCAATGACATACAGTTAATAAGAGTAGGGGACAAGATACAAATCCAAGTCTGACAATAACAAAGCCTATTATCTTTCCAACACAATGCTGTGACTCACAGGCAAATGAGAAAATAAACCCCCTCTAGAGATGAGATTTTGGAGTCTGGAAAGATTAAATGACATACAGCAAAGGGGCACTTGTGAGCCATGAAGAGCCAGGTGCCATTCCTGTGTTCTGGACTGACGTCTGCCTTGAATGTTTCCTTAAAGCCCAATCCTCCGTAGGGAACCGTGTTTTCCATCTGTGCGTGAGAGCTTAGCACTCAGGAAAGGTTCCAGATTGACATCTGGCAATTTAAAGTTCCCCTAGAGTTATATAGGACGAAAATCTGGCTTCTATTTTCTTTTCCCTACATAGCGGCTCATCATGACTTGGCTGTCACTGGCTGTTACAGTGGTTGGCAGCCCTGGTATGTTGCAGGAAGTCAGGTGACAGAGTCAGGATGCCTCAGTGGTTAAGGATGAGAGTAGAGGGCCCAGGCACAGTCACTGACTCCAGCTCTTGCTTTGGGCAGTCACTTAACCTCTCTCTGCCCAGTCCTCTCATTGTAAAATGGAAAGAGGAATACTGATAAAATCCTCAGAGAAGCTGTAAGGTAGAACCCAGCCACAATTAACACACACAAAGGGCAGTGGAAAAGTTTAAAATGATTTCATTGTGATATCATTTGGTATAAATGTCATTAAAACTATTACTGTTTGGCAATACTGGTCCAGCAAGCCTTCAATATAGCATTGGCAGTTATATGTAGCCAGCCTTTGGGCAACTGCTGAAGCAGTAACTTCTTTGTGGAGACTTTGTAGGACAATAACAGAAATACGTCAAACAAAAAATATGCATTAGATCCTCCATTCCCCAGCTTTCCGAAGGCTTCTTGATGCCATATTCTATGTCTTCTTCATGTTTTGCATGCTCCATAGTATCTACTTTAGGGCTCTGCATCAAAGAAACTACCAGTTGAGAGTCACCAATCATGAAATGATTCAATGATTCAAGGCCAAAAGAAACTATAATGAAAGGTCCATGGAACTTTAATTTTTGGGTAAATGGCTAATGGTTTTGATTTTCCTTGTGTTACCTGGAAATAATTCCTACATGGCAAATTGTTAAGGGGTTCCATATTTCTGCTTTCCAGTTTCTTTGGGCTCTCTAAATATGCAATCAGTTGCACAGGTGTATGGCTTGGGCAAATACCCAATACAGCTTTACCTCACCCTCAAACTCATCAGAAAGTGACCATCCACACCTGTTCAGGCCTGGGTGGTGTCCTCTTTTACAGCTTGCTTTCTCCTATCCATGTGAGAAATGAGACTTGCTGTCTGTAAAATGTGGTTCATATACTGTGACTGCACTTTGGGCCCTCTATTTTTTTTTTAAGTCATAGTAACAAAAGGAAGAAAAGGTGAAAGCTGTTTAATAAATGCTGCTATGGCCCATAAACATGTTATACAGTACCTTGCTATGGAGGAGGGTTGGGGTTGCAGACCAGCAGCACAGATATCACCTGGAAGCTGTATACAGAACCACCCAGAGGTTCAGAATCAGAATCCTTGCTCTAACAAGATCTCCAGGTCATTTGTATGTACATTACAAGTGAGAAGCACTGGTCTAGGACCCGGTTTTAAGATAATTAGGAAAGGTTAAGATTATAGTTAAAAACCAAGCACTCTTGCAGTTAGCGGTTAGTATTGGGTCCCATCGTTACTACTGGGGTGTAGTCTCACACAAAAAAATTGTTCACTCTTGCTGTCCAAGACGTTATGAAGAGCCAGAAACCTAACGAGGCATAAAGACTGAGTCTTCCCTCCTGTGCAGTTATGAAAACCCCCTCTAATCTTCCTGTTTCTGCTTTGATACTTGAGTGTTTCTCTATATATACCTGATACTATTTTTCCCTTTTCTAGGTAAATAGGAGGCCAGAGTGTCTCCCTAGTCTCCAATACACTCTTCTGTCTCACCTGCATCAAACTGACAACTCTCTGAAGAGCTCAGACTAGTTTTCTTTATAAATAACCCTGAGTCCTTTAGACTTGTCATAGGAGAAAGGAGAAAGAAGCAGTGAAACTCCCTAACTAGCTTACTTTGGCTCTTGGATGCCAAGGCAGATGTTACAAATGACACGACATCTCTGCTCAGGGCCTCAGTGTGGAAATTACTCAGCAGAGCAGACACGGGCCTTTCTGTTTTACTGCCAGTTATGAGCGTGTGAATAGCACACCACACTGCCCTGATTAGTGGATGCTTTCACTCCCTCCTCATAATCGCAGGGACTGGAGCAGAATGATAAGAAGAGCCTCCATGATAGAGCTGGAGGTGTGGGGCTGCCCTCTCTCTTCTTCTGCTTTGCTGTGCTCTTCTTAACGCAGACAACCTTTGAAGTGTGATTTTTTTTGGTTTTAACCGGCTCACCTGAGCCATCAGAAGCTCCACATTTCCAATATAGTTCCCTCATCACTGTCCTGACTGAGGCTTGAAAGCACCCGTGGGAGAGCTTCAATGTTAGTGCACAGCTGTTGGGTTGTACCATTCCCTGCTGCCTACCAGGAAATGGTGATTCTCCTATTGTACTGCAATGAATAATCACCTTAATTTTTATCAGAGGTTTATCTGCAGACCTTGCCTAACTTTTCTGAAAAGCCTGAGGGAATTTGCCAGTTGATTAAGAGTCCTGTTGGTATAGCTAAGGGATTTCTTCTGGGAAGCTAATCCAAGATTTCAACTCTGTCCTTTGCTTTTCTGAGTATGCACGCAAGGGCGGGTGCATGAGCGAGAGAGAGGATGTTTGGGCTGGAGCTCATCGTGCTCAGGTGTGTATGACTCATTTTCTTTGGATCCCCGTGGTATAGAGCTCTGACTCTCACCTTCCTTGACTTACTGAAGGGCACAGAAGAAAAACAAGTGGCAAGTGGCTGCATTTAGGTTCTGATAAGAGGGCACAGATGCTGTTTGGTAATGGAAAATTTACCCAGTCTGTGTGGGTAGGTAGAGAGTTACCTCTTAAGTACTGTCAGACTATTTCTTTTATGATAATGAGCATCTATGTCATCTTAAACATACACAACTCACAAATGTGATCTTTCAATATGTAAATCTCTCTAAAAGTAAAAACAGTTCTTGAGTCCTTTACTACAATGAAGACTTACTTTAAACCAGAGAGGAAAACTGCTTTCATCTCAAATTGTTAACTGTGATCAATTGGTACTGGTACTTGGAGTCCTGTGTTGAGAAGAATATTGAAGCAACCTCAGGGTTCAATGGAAAAGAAAACTATGACAAATTACATAGAAGGGCACAGCTTCATTGTACTACATGCTTTCTCTATACCACTCATACGTATTCTAACTGTAATTCATTACTGTTTGGAAGGAAAAGAAAATCTCCAACTGCTCAGAGAGAGCTAGCTCTGGTCAACTCATAGATGTTTTCTTATTTTAAGATACAGGGTTTACTGGATAAACCAAAGTAGCTTACCTGGATAAATGCTACTAGCCTGTCCTAATTATATTATACAATTTGAACCCATTAGGACATACCTAGTATTTAGAATACCCTGCAGTTTTCTTTTGGGTTCGGTTATATTTCTCTGGATTTGGTGTTAGAAGTCTTGGGCTAAAACTCAGGCTAAAACTGCATGGCTGTGGGCTAGTCCCTCAACTTCTCTGAGCTTCAGTTTCTTCTTTTGAAGGCTGATGGAAAGAACACATGAAACAAGATGTGTTAATAAAATCACAGTAGAAGTCACTATATATAAACAGTCTCAAAAGTCTTGTGAGATAGGAAAGGAGAAAAACAGTTAGCTTGAGCTTAACATAGATACTGAATAAATGGTAGTTTTATTTGAATCCTACTAGTCTCCTTATGAAACTGAAACATCAAAATATACAGAAAAGCAAACAGTTTTAGCTGTAGAATGGATGTTAAATATTTTGCATTTATGTGCGGACTAGGTCCCTCTAATGACAGGAACAGATGCACATAAATGGTTTACTCTGTGAGTAAATATGTGACTCTCTGGAGTCACATAGAGCTTCTGATATGGTATATCTTTTCTTTTAATGTCCAGTGGCAAAGCCTCTCCTCTACTTTACACTGAATAGACAAATAAATGTACCTATATTTTTTACATATCTGAGTGAGTCGGCAGTGACTGTTGATAAAGTTCGTTGTAAAAGATCATCTGCAAAGCAGACAACCAAGAAAGCTAAAGCAATGGATTTGGTTAAGTTTACTTGACCAAACTAAAGTAAAATGAAAACGACGAAAGTAAGGAAACAGATGTTTATAGAATATGTATCTCCTACATTAAGATAAGTAAAACCTAAGTATTGTTAGGACAGGCTGACAGTGTTTATCCAAGCAAGCATAACCTTGATAACGTTCTGTACACGATTCCTGCTGATGGACCATCTCAGATGGCCTGGGCTTCAGTTCATAGGTGACGCCTCTTCCCAGTGCATGCATCCCTCACTTCCAGGAAAGGGTCTGAAGGACAGTTCTTGCTTTGACACTAACTTTGTGATCTTGGGCAAGTGTCTTAACCTCTTTCTATCTCAAATCCCTCACTTGTAAAATGGAGAAAACAGGATGTATTATCACTCACCTTCTGGTGATGCTTGAATGAAATATATGTGAAACTCAAAAAATATGTGGCACAAAAATGTTAGCTGCTCTCTTCATGTTAATACCAGCATTAACTTCAACCTGAACACTGCCATAAATGAACACTGGATGGGGTACAGCAGAGGTTCTCAAGGTACAGTCTGCAAGACCCCTAGATTTCCAAGGCCCTTTCAGGACTGTGAGGTCGAAACTTTTTCAAAATAATTCTAAGATGTCATCTGCCTTTTTCACTTTATTAGTTTTGCACAGATGATACAAAAGCAGTGACAGGGAACTTCTACTTTCTGTTTCTGCATGTAAGGAGCTTACAAGTCACCACTCATTCCAACAACACGTAAAAGGCCAAACAGACTGAAATATCAACTCTTCTTGGATCTGAAACAGAGGTCAGGACACAAGCCCCAAGACTGGAGAGACAGGCAAATACAAGGAGTCACACAGCAGAGACTCAGAGCAGAAACTGCAGAGGGAACCAGTGCTAGAGTAGAAAACCTGGACTGCAGGAACCAGTGCTAGAGTAGAAAACCTGGACTGTAATTGACGAATTGCTGGAGGCTCAGTGTTGACAAGTATGAGAGTTAAAACTCCAGAAGGACCAAACCATAGGGGCACAGTTTTTTTAAGTTTTACCTTGACCAGGTTCCCCCAGTAAATAAAAATCCTTTTATGCTTCCTGCAGTGGGGGAGGGAAAAAGGAACCATTCTGAAATAGGTCAGAGCACTCTTTGCTTAACAAGGCCTCAGGAGAAACTGGTTAACCAGGACCCAACCTGATGAAGATTTATTAGTGCCCAATGGACCTGGAGGAAGGGAAATACCCAATCCCAGCCCACTCTAGCCATCCTGTCCCACCTAAGGGGAGGAGGAAAAAACTGAGAAACACTTTTGAAATTCACAGTCCAGAGGTCTAGTGTCACTAAAAGCAGTGGTGGGAAGAACTCCTATCACCTTAAGGATGGATCAACACAGTGCCACAAAAATATACTAGTGGTTATTATATTCTTTACCACCACACACAAAGTTTTTTTAGAAATTAATAAAAATTAGCAATTTTATTAACTCTCAATCTATGAATACACACCTGTGGAATATTTGTATCATGAAATGAGAAATGTGAATCAAGCACCTTTACCGCCCACTAAAGTACAATGGCTGCCTCAAGAAAAAGCACCAGCTGTTGAGCTGCAAGCTGAGCTAGCCACCGTTTTCATGGAATACTTTTTTTTTTACACTTCAAAGAATGACTGACAGACAAACTGTGGTTACAAGATTTATGTATTTGGCACTCATTTTTCTAAAGTTAATTGAGTTTGTTTCTTCAAGGAAAACGACTTACAATATTTGTTGCAAGCTATGAAGTTCAAGCTTTCATGTAATAATTAGAATTGTGGAAAAAGTTTATCCACTATCATGAACCTGGCAGCTTCTCAATATGTTTAGGCTTTTCCCCTAAGACCACTGGTGAAATTAATAAATGTGGTATGACTGTTTGATGTTGCATGATAAACATGTTTCAATATTTAGGTGTGTATAACTAAGAAATACGATTTTACAAATAATAAATGCTTGCCATTACAAAATCACGCATGGATAAAGATCCCCACAGAGTATGATAAGCTAATGTATTTTAAGGTAATAGAGTACAAAGTTTGACATGGTTTCAGATTTCACATTGCAACTAACTTTTTAGAAACGACCACTTGTTGAATTTCAGTATAACACCACACAGCAATACCTATAAATACATGAAAAGATTATTGAAATACTCTTCTTTTGTCCAATTAAATATTTGAGGCCAATCTTCTTCATAAGTTTGAAAAGAAACAACATATTTCATCAAATTCAGAAGGATATGTGAAAATTCAGAAGTCTTTTATTAAGCCAGATATTAGGATGTGCAAAAATGCAAAACAAGGTTAATCTTCTAACTTTTTTGTTTTAAAAAATATTGCTTTTCAAATTAATTATTAAATTCATTTAGTTGAATATAATCTTTAATGGTTATTATTGTTATGTTAAATGAGTAAGTAAATATATTAAAATTTTTTCTCAGTCTTTATTTCTGATTCAATAAATAGTGATATATAATTCACATGGACAAAAGTTCTTTGATGTCTTCAATGATTTTTAAAAATAAAAAGGGATTCTGAGATAAATAGATTTGAGAACTACTGAGCTATACTCTAAGTTAGTCTCTCTCAAAATGCCTTCTTCAGCAAACTTCATAAACATATGGATTTCTTTTTAAAAAATTAATTTCCCCAGTCCAAGGTCTACTGGATCAGAATCACTGGGTGGGGGCAGTAAATGTGAATTTCAACTAAGCTCTGCTGGGTGAATCTTTTGCATAATAAAGTATGATGACTTATAGTATAAACAGGAGAAAATCCATATGTTCCAAGATAAGTAAATTAAGCAACAATCACTGCTCATTGTGAGTACTCTTCCCTTAATCTCCCTACTCTGTAACCCTGCTTCTTTCCCAGAGGTAAATGCTACATGTTATCCTATCATAGGTGGAATGCAAAAAACTGCATTTAAGAGCGAGATTCTGATCTTTGCTCCTTTACTCATGTACACCCTCAGTGCACCTACATATATGTCCCTGTGTCCACAAATACTTTCAGAAGGACAAATAGTCTGGGATAAAAAAGAAGACAACCCAGGATGATCTGGTAATCAGGTTTTAGGGTGATGATTTTACTTTGGATATGCTGACCAAATTATTGACACTGCCCTGGGGGACAAATCCAGTCACTCAGACAGAGAATATCTGAGGTTTTCTTTTCTTTGATTTTTTTTTTTTTTTTGTATTATTGTGGTAAGATATACAAAACGAAATTTCCCATTTTAACCTTTTTAAGCATACAGTTCTATGGCATTAAGTACATTCACATTGTTATACCACCATGCATTAGCAGATTTTCATCTTCCCCAACTGAAATTCTATACCCATTAAACATTAACCCCCCATCACCCTTTTTCCCAGCCCCTGACAAGCAACTCTGAGTTTCTCTTCTGTCTACCATTCCACCTGCAGGAGGATTGTGGCAGGTGGTAACTGGGGCGATTCTACCAGAACACACCTCCATCAGAGTGATAGGTATGAAGACCTCCTTTCCTTGGTAGATACATAGTTACAACTTCTTAGAAGGGAAGAAGAGTGTAATAAAATCTCCTGTTACACATGCTAGGTAGATAAACTGGAAGCTCCAGACTTTCAATTGTCCACGTGCATTACAAATTCATGTTTTAATGTTATCAGTCCATTATACATTTTATTGTTTTGGGCTAGGGATAACAGTATTATGTGTTCCTGAGCAAGTACTAGAATCACAGAGTTATAAACCCAATTCAGAAAGGACCTCAAAGGCTAAATATTTTAATAAATTTATAATAAAAGAAATTAATAAATTTAAATAATTTAATTACTCATCTGATAACTGGATTCAGCCATGGAGCACTTACTACCCACAGAGGCAGAACATTTCTCTTTGGACTTCTAAGATTGTTTAAAAGTTATGTTACACAAAAATCTGGCCTCTGTAATTTCAAAACATCAGTCCTAGTTTTACCTCTGAGGAAACAGTGACAACTACCATGTTTTCCCCTGGACTTCCTTCTCTAGCCTAAGCATCACCAGCTTCATCATATATTCACCTTGGGACAGGATTTAATTCCTTCCGAATTCTCCTCGCATTTCTAGAATAAACTCCTCCAGTTTGTCTGAGTCTCTTTCCCCAGGAGATTCTGTATCAAGAGATGTAGGTGATTCTTAAGATCAGTGAGGTGAGCCTCTTAGAGGATGTTTGACCAGCTAGATTACAGCCAAACCAACACTTTCTTTATTAAGAATATCATAATTATATGAATGCATCCCAAATGCAGACACAATACATGACAAATTCATATTGATGTTATTGTTATAAAAATCTATAAAAATAATATTTACATCTTTCCCAAGCTGTTCTTTCACAGCTGTTTCTAATTTTTTTAAAGAAAAATCAAAGATCAGGCACTTGCATTTCTACTAAACTTAATTTGGTTGGCTGTAGCCATTGTCCCAAGGTATTAGTATCTCTTTGGAATCTGACTCTATTGTACAATATATTTTCTATTTCTTACTGCATATAATATACCATTTGAAAATGTGATAATCATGCATTTGATATTCTCATCCAAGTAACTGACAAAATCTGTGAGCAGGATAAAGCCACAGAAACAGAATCCTTTGACACTTTGTAGAAACTTTTTTCCAAATTAATGGAGATATTTTAATCTTCATGCTTAAGATTCAATCAGCCAGATTTTGTTTCTCCATTTTACCTGTAAATTATCACAGACACTCTGGCAAATGCCTTGATGGGGCTATTTGATATTTCTGGGTTTTATTTACCCCCAGCAATTTAATGGAAATTTCAAATGGTTCACCTCTCAAGAAAAGGGTATTTGTGAGATAAGGTCAACTGGACGCTTTAAGTTCCTTAGAGAAAAAAGGAATAACAAAATAATGTACTTTGGAGAGTCCTAATCCTTCCGTAACCATTATCATCTACTGGGTAAGTGACTACACAGGACAAGCTACTACAACTCTGAAACTCACACTATGACCAACAAATTTTGAACTTGGGTGGGGGTGTGTATGTGTGTGTGTGTGTGTGTGTGTGTGTGTGTAAGATCAAGGACATTCCATTTTCTTGTTAAAAAAAAAATTGGGGAGCATCACTAACTTCATTATTTTCTCATTTGTCCTTCACTTACCCTTCATACACACCTAGATCAATTATTGCTAGTATCTCTTCATGGAGGGGAAAAAAACAAGACACTTTTAGACAAGGACTTGATTTTCAGGCTCAAGTGAATCATCCAGTTATAAAGACTGGGAAAGCGGGCCTTATAGTTGACAGCCCAAAAGACCCTTTAACTACTGGAGTGTGCTCTAGATTCGAAGGTCGAAGTTCTTATGTATTTTTCCTGGACCACTTAACTGCATCATCTAAACTTGATAAAAATGACCTTACAATGGCAGTCATTTTCTTGAAAATATTAGGAAGTGCTGGAAAGCAACTGAGAATAGTAGGAAGGCAAGCACTTAATGGGCTGGACTATCATAAAGACTATTCGTTTGTTAGGGGTGGTAGGGAGTGCTCTGCTGTACAGAATCTGAATCAATTAAAAACAAACTCTCGCCTTCCAGGTTCAGAGCCCAAAAACCCTTTCACACCAGACTAAGGATGCCAGGGAAAATCAATAAGCTATTGAATTGGGTTCTCTGGGGGAGAACACAGTGTATTTTGTAGTTTCAAAATAGCTCTTTTATTAGACAGCTGAAGAGGGTATAGCAGACATTACATTTATATGAAATATAAGCCAGGCAACGTTCATATCTGTTTTAAAATTAATAGAGCTTCAATCTTTTTTATTTTGCCAATAGATTGAGTTGTGATGCCTGCTAACTCTGTCTTCATTCTGATTTAGTAAGCATTTATTAAGAACAGTTTTATATTTCTTTAACTGCATCACCAAAGCCTCTCTCTGTCCCATGGACATTAAGTTAAATATAAAATGGATTGCACCAAAGCTAAATAAATAGATCCTTAATTTTCTCAAGCAACACACACACATGTATAAAATAAAATAAACATTATGGTGTTGGGCATTGGGACTAGAGAAAAGATGGTTCGTGTGTAGGTTTAGTTATCAAAATCCACAGCATATAGGCTGACAGCTTTTGAAATACATAAACTGTTTCTCTCTCCTGTTTCCATAGCAACAGAGTGCACAAAGCCTTCCTTTTTGCACATAGAGAAAAAAATTGGGAATGGAGTCTGGAATTGTCTGGAACAAAAGAAAAATGTAGAAAATGGACAATTAAGCTTCTATCATCCTCAAGACCTTCATACCTGCTCACGCCCCCGACGCTGTTATTCAAAATACGTATCTGAATGAATGTTGGGGTAGCTTTGAAGAGTTGGGTCAGGACCTAAAAGGTTAGAGCATCCCGCCTCCCCTCTGCAAGTCAGAAGTCAGCGCAAGTAACTCATTGCTGTCTTTGTCTTGGCAAGTTTCATTATGACTCCCTCCTTCAAAGCATTTTCACCAGAGCTTTGCTGACCAGCTTTTGTCTGTTTACCACATTTCAGGTTAAGATTAAGCTCTCTCCAATTTCTATTTTCTCCTTCAGTTCATTCACTTTAAAGTGGTAATGCCCTAAATTCAACAAATAATGGGAGATGTGACATATCATTTAAGGAAGAGCATCACAAAGCAAGGCAAGGAGACCAGCAAAGCAGCCAAAACCTAAGGGGCCCCTCACTGGGGACTCCCCTGATAGGCAAGGGCTACATCAATCGTGAATAAGTACACATCTCACTTATTGCCCCATAATCTACATATGTCTGTTTAAGGGCTTCTTCATATGGGTTCATAACCATTTTTCTGAGTTTGCCTTAGACTTCACCTCCCACAGGGTGGTGATCTTAGCTAGATGTATATATGAAAAAGATGAATATCTAGCCAATAGAATAAATATTTTACTAAAGTCTTCTTCCTTCAGGTACAGGAAAAAGAGTTCAGTGAGGAATATCAGTTTTCTTCAAAATAAACCAGAACATTTTTTTTAAGTTTAAAATGAAGAAAATAAAACAGAGAATCTCTTATAAGAAGCCTAGTTCAGATGAAGTGGAAATGAGCATTTTCTCTCTGTCTGGGAGCCCCAAAACTGATGTACTTCATAGATCCTCTACTAAATAGCTGACAGTTACTTTGGTAGTGACAAATATATGTCTGTATTCTCACTTGACACCCCCCTAATGACCAAGAAACTCTATTGTTACCTGTCCAGTTGGGGACAAGTTCTATATGGTTATTGCAAAATAATCAAAACCAGGTATCTGAATTGTTTTTGCTTAAGTATTCCTGAAGCAAGAAGTGAAATGCTAATCTTTGCTTGGGGAAAAAAAAAAAAAAAACACCCAACATATATAACACTGTAATCAGGAAATTTAATGAATGCTACTGTGGTTCTTGGCACTCTGTACAGGGTTCTCACAGGGATTTTTCTAAATGCAGGACATGCCCTAAATATATAATGACATGATGAACTGGATTAGCTCAGATAAAGTCATTACTCTCTATGTGAAAACAATAGACCTTTTAAAGAAGCATATGAATGAAAACATACTTAACCAACAGACTACAATGGTTCCTAAGGGGCTTTTTGGTTGGTTTGGAAAACAAATAAAACATGCTTTCTAAAATTGCCAAAACATGTATTGACCTGCTACACCACCAGGAAAATTACGGGGTTGAGAAACTTGTTTTTAAACATAAGCAAAGAAAAAAAGTAAACCTAAATACAAATCCTCCTTAACCATCAGCTCTTTAGAAATTTTCAAGTTTCGTAATACTGAAGACATGTTATCTTTTGACTTGCTGAATGAATTTTTTGCTAGAGATGGGAGTAATTTATAGTGGTCTGTCCTCAAATTGTCAGTGCCCTTCTCTGGCACTTCTTGCTATTTCTCTTGCCATAAGTTAACACAACCTGAGAAAGAACTCCTCTCTTTGCTAACCTCTCCATTTTTCAGTTCTTAAAATAATGTTTTATCTCTGCTACTAAAAGCAAGACCAAAGGACTTTTTCTTGTGAGTTGATGCTGCCCCTAAGCCCAGCTACACACCTGGCCCTTGTGCTTTAAAGCACTTAGAAGAGGTGGAACTCAGAAGTCATAGCCCTGATTTTGTGGAAGTCTTTCAGACCAACCATGGTCTTGTGGCAGTATCTATTAACCCTGTGGCAGGCTGTTATGGACCTGCTCCTGTGAGGATGGGGTAAGTCTAAAATTCTTCCTACTTTCATTTGCCCCAGACCCCACCTTGTCATGGCTGACTCTCATTTCTGGCTGTATGAGAATCATCTCTCTTCCCTTCAGTCATCCTCTCCCTTTTTAAGCTATCAAATCACCCCTCTAAAATCTTCTCTGGCTTTTCTCTGTATTCTTTAGTGATTTTAAAACCGTTCACCTGCACAGGCCCACATTATTCTTTCCTTGTCATGATATGCTCCTTCCTTTCTTCTCTTTTCCCACATTCTTTTTAACCTTTCTCACATTCTCAGTGAAGTGACTGGAAATCACTTGTGCTGAGAATCCAGAAAGTAATACTGCACTGTGGGCTCATTTGCATGCAGGTCAACCAGGAAATCTGAAAATTCTGTTATATGTTTCTCTCTGATTTTCAACACTGGATATATTATTCTCCAATAGGCTTCCTCAGCTTTCTTTTTTTTTCTTTATTTCCATTTTAATAGCTTGTTTTAAAGCAGTCCTTGAACCTCCTGAAAAAGTTAGCTGTTCCTAAAAGTCTCTCACACATTCTTCTAAGAAGCAATTCACAAATATGGTTCTTTTACTTCTACACCTGCTTTTGGCTGAATGCTTTTATGTGGGCCAATGTTTAATATGGCCCATGCAATGCTTTTTCCCTTTCTAGAAATACAACCCCATTTTCAAGAAAAAATTTCATGGAAACCAAATATTGAAGCCTACATTGTTGAGGCTAGGGTGATGGCATCTACTTGGGTCTCCTTCTGGCCTCACCAGCAATGCTACTTGGACACCCACACTGAGCCCTAGGTCTTCCAGAATAGTGTTTAAAACATGTTGCCATGGGCCATAAAATGACCATGGGATTCGTCCAGTACATTATTAGTCAAAGTGTAGGATTACATAAATTGAATTCTACTACCAGTTCCTGCGTAACTCACTCCTGCTGCCATTCTGTTCTTAGCAGCTCTGACCTTGGCACTCCCACCATTCAGCCCATGGTGAGTAATGCAAAACAACTTCCAACTTACTGATCCATGAGATCCCTCTTACAAGCCTTCCATGATTCATCAGTCAGTGACTGTCACATTTTAAGTTATTGCATTTGTAGAGTATTCAACAAATGATATCTTAATGACTTGAAGTACTGAATATAGTTTCCACATTGCCACTAGGAATTTATTGTTTTGGGAAAAGCTATCTTACTCAATTATAAAAATAATTATAATATCACCTCCTCACTAAATATTCTCTATGATGTCACTCTTTCTAAACTCAGTGAAGGGTCAGGAAGAGAAATACAGTAGCGAGAGGGAAACAGCGCATTAAAATCAAGGCATCTATAGACATTTATTTTCTGGATTTAGATTCTTATTCACTATTTTTCTTTATTGATTTTATTTTTAATTATCACAGTAAAATTTACTTCTTGATGTACAGTGTTGCAAATTTTTAACATATGTATACGTTTGTGCAATCACCGTCACAATCAGGATACAGGACAGTTCCATCATCCAAAGAGATTTCTCCATGCTGTATCTTTATTTCACCTTCATCGCTGATGTAGAATTCTGACTTGACAGGTCCTTTCTGCTAGCACTTTAAAGATATTTTGCCAGTTCATTCTCATCTCCATGGTTTCTGACGAGAAATTCATTCTCATTTGAATATTGTTTCTCTCCAGGTAATCCATCATTCTACTCTGGTTGCATTCAAGACTATATTGTCTTTAGCTTGCAACAGTTTGATTATGATGTGTGGAGGCACAGATTTTTGGGGGTTTACACTGACTTATGTTTGTCAAACTCCCCCAAACTGGAGATCTTTATCTTTAACCAAAAATGTGAAGTTTTCAGTTATTATTTACTCAAATATTGTTTAAAGAACCACACTCTTTCCCCTCTCCTTCTAGGACACTTGATGAGACAAATATTAGACCTTTTATATTACCCTACCAGTTCCCTAAGGCTTGGTTATATTTAAATATCTTTTTCGTCCTTGCTCAGACTGGATAATTTCTATGAATCAATCAAGTTCTCTCTTGAGATTCAAGTTCATCTCTAATCTATTGAGTCCGTCCAGTGAGATTTCATTTTTTGTATTTTTCAGTTTTATAATTAACATTTGATTCTTGTATATATCTCCTACTTTTTTGCTAAAACTTTCTATTTTTTTATTCATTTCAAGAATGTAATTACTTATTGTAATTCTTATATATATGTATATACACATACACATTTCTTAGTTTGGTTTTACTTTTAATAGTCTGGATTTTTTATTGAAGTATGGTTTACAATGTTGTGTTAATTTCTTCTGTAAAATGATTCAGCAAAATGATTCAGTTATACATATACAGTCTTTTTTATTTTCTTTTCCATTATGGTTTCTCACAGGATATTGAATATAGTTCCCTGTTCTATACAGTAGGATCTTGTTGTTTATCCACTCTATATATACTAGTTTGCATCTGCTAACCCCAAACTCCCACTCCATCCATACCCCTTTTCCTCCCCCTTGGAAACCACAAGTCTGTTCTCTCTGTCTGTGAGTCTGTTTGTTTCATAGATAAGTTCATTTGTGTCATATTTTAGATTCCACATATAAGTGATATCATATGGTATTTGTCTTCCTCTTTCTGACTTCCTTCACTTAGTATGATAAGCTCTAGGTCCATCCATGTTGCTGCAAATGGCATTACTTCATTCTTTTTTATGGTTGAGTAGTATTCCATTGTATATATGCACTACATCTTCTTTATCCATTCATCTGTCAATGGGCACTTAGGTAGTTTCGATGTCATGGCTATTGTAAATAGTGCTGTTGTGAACACACGGATGCATGTGCCTTTTTGAATTAAAGTTTTGTCTGGATATATACAAAGGAGTGAGATTGCTGGATCATACAGCAACTCTATTTTTCATTTTTTGAGGAACCTCCATACTGTTTTCCATAGTGGCTGTATCAGCTTACATTCCCACCAATCTATACTGAGGAGGGTTCCTTTTTCTCCACACCCTCTCCAGCATTTGTTATTTGTAGACTTTTTAATGATGATCATTCCAACCAGTGTGAAGTGATGTCTCATTGTAGTTTAGACCTGCATTTCTCTAATAATTAGCAATGTTGAGCATCTTTTCATGGGAGCACTTATATGTTAACTACTTCAAAGTATTTGTCAGATAATCCAGTATCTGTGTCTTCTTGTCACTGGTAACTGTTTCTTTTCCCATGAGAGTTGAGGTTCTGCTTGTTTTTTCAGATCTTGAGTAATACTGGATAGTGTGCTGGACATTTTGAATATTATGAGACTCTAGCCCTATGTAAATTTTCTGGAAAATACCAATATTTTTGTTTTAGTAGGTAACTGGCATGGTTAAATTCAATCTGAAGATTTCAACCAGCTTTGCTTCTGTGGACTGTGGTTTCCACAGTAGCTCAGTTTTCAAAGGCTTTGTAGGGTTATTCACATCTATCCTACATATGAACTATGAGTAGTGATCTGTTAGTTCGGTTCTCAGAGTCTTTGGTATGCTGATTAGACTTACATGCCCAGCTTGAGTGAACCCAGGTGTTCATAAATAACTTTATGGGGTAGTTATCCTGAGTCTCTCCATCTCTGCCATCTCTCTGTCAGCTTCCTCTTCTCTGGGGCTTCCCTGTCTGGTCCTCCAGCCAGAAAGCCAGGTCTCAAGTTGCCTCATTCGGCCATGTATTTCCATGACTATACTGGGACCCAAAAGGCAGAAGGACAGAGAGAGAACAAAAAAACAACAAAGGTTCATCTCACTTTTTTGGAACCACAGGTCCACCAATTTGAGAGGGAGGTTCCCCCCTTCTTCTGATTTCTGTGGCCACCACTTGCATTTCAGACAAGGTGGACTGTGCTTATTCCTCCATCAATTCCTAAACATGCAAAATCCTCCAACAGGACCATCATGTATGACTGTAGAGAGATGCGCTGCCCCTTTTTGTGACAGTTTCATCACATCAACTATGCTATGACTGGTAACCCCTGCAACTGAGCAGCAGATAACTTGTAACAACTACGCAGAGGAATCCTCTTCTATCCATGTTCTCCTCTCTTTCTTTATATACATTCCTTTCAGTGATCACATCAATTTTTATAGCTTTATCATGCACCCACACCTCAGATGTATTGTGTCTATCTCCATCCTCACACTGACGTCTAATCCCACATTTTCAATCACCCAATGAATATTTCTATCTGGATACCTCACTGTTTCCTTTACACACAACACACAGAAGACAGATCTTGTCATCTTTCCCATAATAGCTCTTCCTAGCTTCATTGTTTCTGTCTGGAGCATAACCATTCTTCTTTTGTTCACCAAACTGAAAATTAGCTTTGACTTATGTTCCCTCACTGTGCAAATATAACTAGTCATCAAGTACCACCCATTCTTACTTTTACATTTTTATTCACCTGTTCACCTTCATGCTCTGAATAGTAGTCCAAGCCCTTAACACTCCAAGTCAAGATGAGCACAGCAGACATTACAACTGCCGCCGCTGCCCACTCTCATCACCACCATCACCACCTCAAGCACCACCATCATTCACTGGGCATCTGTTACCAGCCTCCCCCATCGTCCCTGGCTATATGACCAACCACAATCCTAGAAGGTAGGATTTGATAGTCTCAATTCACAGACAAGTGAAACATGATTCAATGCCTGGCTAAGTGGAGAATGAGGGATAAAGCTCAACCTGGGTTACACTCAACATGCTCCCCACACACATTACATTGCAAAAATCTACTCAGAGACCTGGAGGAAGTTTTCGCTTTGCACAAAGGTGCTGTCTGCTTCTGTAGCGTGGTTCTGGGTGCCACCTGCCCAACAGGGCTCCTCTTCTAATTCACACAAAGGTACATTTATGCTGGTGGGAGACTAAATCTCAGAAAGGAGAGGAAGAACTTTTTTAGGGCAACATAAATAGTGAAGCTTATTGAGATGGGTTTGGAATTCTGGTCTATCTCTTGTATAAATTTCCCAGATCCAGTATCCCATAAAACTCTTTGGCACAGTATTATCAGAATCATCTAAAAGTGTGACTTTAAGTGTGCTACTTTGCTGCTTAAAGACCTTCAATGACTTCATATTCTCTCTAAGATGAGTTAAATACTTGGCCTGAAAGTCAGGATACTTGATGATTTGATCTGATCTCAGTAAACTTCCTTGAGTTTTTTCCCAACCTGTCCATTGTTGTAATACAAATAGGAGATTCCAATATTCCTGGATATGGTATGATTTCATTCGTTTGTTACCTTTGCTTTTTATAATTTTCTGTAGCAGCAAATCTTCTCTCTGCATTCTTGCCCACTGCACCTGTCCTACTCATTCTCCACGCTGCTTTCCACTGAAACCGTTCCATTCTTGCTTCACCACAAGTCACCCTCTCTGGTCTTCCATCAGATTTTTGATGTTTCCCTTATGGTTACATTATTGCAGTCATGTTGCATTATCTATGACTAAATTATACTAGCTCCTTTCTAGGAGATTCAAATTAAGGTTGTATCTGTATTTATCATTGAATTCCTATCTATCATACCCAGCATAATACTGGATATACAGTAGATGCCAATAAATACCTCTTGAATAAAGGAAATCTACTAAACTATCAAAAAATGGAGCAGGAACCGTGCAAAGACCCTGAAAACGCCACCTTGTGAGTTTTAAAGAATAACAGCTGAACTACATTTCCTCACAAGTTGTACACGAGGCATAATGCTATGAAATAGCTTACTTCAGTTGTGAGAATGGGAACAGTAGACAGATTCCTAGAAGTGATAGTACCAAGGTCAAAAATATTAATATATATTTAAAACATTTGAGATTTCACTGCCAACTAAGGCTCTTCTATTTCACAAAATTTGCTCTGGAGGAGAGCTGCTTTGTTTTTCCTATTGAATTGAAAATCTGAAAATCCAAGTGTTTCTGAATACAGTTCTGCCTCCACATCCCACCACATTTGATACACCAGATTTCTTTAACAGTACTCCTATTCTTGGTCATTCAGGATCAAGCAAAAGTTTATTATGATACTAATTCTGTAATGAACATGTTGATCCGTAAACTACTTTTTACCACATCTCTTTTTATTTCCCTAAAATAGATTCCTAGACGTGAAGTTACTGAATTTAACAACAAACACTTTTTAAGGCTCTTAACACATACTTCGAAAATGCTTTATAGAAACTGAGTACCAATTTACACTCTCCTCCGCAGTGTATCATAGTGCCCATCTCACTGCACCTTCCCCATGACTAAGAATCACACTGAGAAAAAAAAAAAAAACTGCCAATGACAGGTTTTATTATTTTTGTTATTTAATTTTGCACTTTTAGTAATTAGAAATTAAGTCCTTTTCAAACTCTCATTGCCCATATTTTTCCTAGAATTTTATCATATGATTTTAATAAAGGATAGACAGCCCTTTTTTTTTTTTCTGCCAGGGCATTTTGATTCTCACAGACTAGTGTTATGTTGAATTAGAAGAGGACCTTGAAATAATACATTAATAACTAACATTAATCATATAGCACTTCGTAATTTATGAAGCATATCAATGCATTATATCATTTGATCTTTCCACAATCCTAGGAGCTGCAGAGGTAAGATAATTCTCATTTACAGGTGAAGGCACTCATGTAAGGTTGTTCAGGTAGTTAGAAGAGCCACATAAGGATATTTGTGTATTCCTAAAAGCACAGAACTAGGACATAGACTCAAATCTAAACATTATGACCCTTAGGCTGGCATCCTTTCTTTGGTCTACAGCAACATCAGTCCCCAACACCTGGCCCCCAGAAGAGCAGCATGGGCATCACCCGGGAGCTTTTTAGAGTTACAGCATCTCTGGCCCAGAAGCCTTCTATGCAAACTGGTATCTGTGAAGTGCTGCTTTAGATCATGCTAAGAGCACATATGCACTCACGTGTGGAGAGACTTTATAGAGAATTCATACAAGAAGGAAGGGAATTATTAATCTGAATATTCTTCAAATAATTTGCAAACTACTGATGGAATTTTAAAGGAACACATTTTCTTAATCTTTTTATTTTATTTTAAAGAAGGATATCTTAGGTTAAAAAGAATTCCACAGCATCTATCAACTGGCCTTTTTCTCCAGGAAAACACAGGCATTAACCAAGAGATCTGTGTACTCTTTGAAATATTGATAGGTCCATAAGAGATATTTTCCTTTCCATGTACCAGAATCACTGGTAGAGGTTTTTCAAAATGCAAAATTACCTTTGCTAGGCTTCCACTTTAAGCCCCACCTAACCCCCAAAACATACACAGAACAACTGCATTTGGTGCCATCCACATTTTCACAATCAGTAATACATACTCTTGGCTTAACGACTTACCTACTATTAATGAAAACAATCCTAGGAAGAGAACATACTGCATCTTATCAATCAAAAAAGGAGGTGTCCTATTCGAGAACCTGCTGTGAAGCATTTGAGTGATGCTGAGTGACTCAGCTAACATGTCAGGATGCCTTTCCTTATAACAACTAGTAGTGTATAGACTAAGTTAAAATAAGGGCATTTCTAAGCCCAACAGTCTGTTATTTTTTTTCCTATAAAGAAAGTGAGCACCCTAGATGACTGGGCCTCAGATAAAAGAGATGAAGTAGCCACTGGGGAAAGAGAATAGAAATGCAAGTCGTGGAGGAAACAGATAAATTTTGAGTTATAATTTTGCCTAGAACCAGACCTCAATTATGGGCAATAGGTTATAATTTGTCATCACTCTGGGCACTAAATTTAATTGTGAAGCTTGTCACTGTTACATGTAATCATTTTAGAAGTCTTATTTTAATGTTCATTTGATGTTCCTCCAAATATAGAAATCAGTGGGTACTCCACAGAAATGCTTTGGGTTTGGTTTTGTTTTCTTTTTCTTTTTTTTCTTTTGAAGGACATTATCTGCTTAAATGTGTTCTCTATAGCACTCAGACAGAAGTACTTAACAAGTCTGTGTCCTGTGCCTAGGAATCTAACTAACGTCTCAAGAGGCCTGTGCACAGAAATTTCTGGTCAGCAATACCACACCTCATGCGATTCCAGCAGATTTATAGCAGCACAGTCCCCTGGTCAAATTTGGCTTATTGCTCTGAATCCATTTTTGTAATAATGATGCTGGTAATGCTGTAATATATTATTTTAATAGGATAATACATTGAACTCTAATTTCTAGGGAATAAACACATTATTCAACCCTGGCAGCAATTACTATATTGTGCCCAAAGAAAGGGAGAGGAAACCAAAAAGAGATCTCACTAAAAATATGTGTAAATGTCAATTATGTAAAAGTGGTTACGAAATAGTTGGATTATCACATATTTTTAATGTTTATATTGAATAGCTGCCTACTTTTAATTTCTGATTCCCTTAATATTGTACTTACTGGCATTTGAATTGACATTTTTGGCAAACCATAAGGGACCAGAATAGCAATGAGACTAACTACAGGATCTAAATTCTCTGTATTTAGAAAATTTCCTTTTCAGAGTAAACAAAGGTGTCATATGTGCCAAGAACTATAATCATGAGATATACAAGTGTTCTAGCATCTCCCCTTCTAAACTTTTTCTAGTAAGTCTTGCAGGCAAAGTTCATCCATCCAAACAAGAAATATTTGTCATTACTCTGATCTGTCTTAGCCTTTATCCCTTTTACGTTATGAGTCTGCAAAGCTAGAAAGAATGGGGCTGTGTATGTCTGTATGAGTCATGTGTGTTTTCATTTTTAATTATAATTTGAATAGAATTACCAGCAAGCAAATGGTTCTACCTGGCTAATTATCCCACTTTGAAAAGGTATTGGCTTTAAAAAGGGATTGGAACTTACTCTGTCTTTAATATGATTAAATATGTAATATATAGCATGCTCTTTAATGTGATTTTACTCTATCAGAAACCATAATCTACCCACAAAAATTCATGAGTACAAAGCTCTGTATTCACAATGTTTTAAAAATCTTAGAACTTAAAGAACAATCATTTGAGGACTTCTTCAGTGGCACAGTGGATAAAACTCTGAGCTCCCAGTGTAGGGGGCCCAGGTTCGAACCCTGGTCAGGGAACTAGATCCCACATGCATGCCGCAAGGAGCCGGCAAGCAGCAACTAAGGAGCCGGCAAACCGCAACTAAGACCTGGTGCAATCAAATACATAAATAAATATTAAAAAAAAAAAGAACAATCACCTTACTTAATATTGCTTTCAATCTTTCATAACATACCTGACTTCATCTCCATTTGGGATGACTTGAATAACGACAAAAACAAGTTAACACAAAACGAACTATAACTAAAAAATTGGAGTAGCCTTTATTTTCATGTTTCTTAAGATGAAAAGTTGTAAATGTAGTGATTTCTCCGTGTAAGCATTTGGCAAGAACTAGGGATTATATTATAGGGGGTTATGATGTATCCTCGCCTTCTTTATATCTGTAATTTTTTTAGAGAAACAATATTATACTTATCCAAAAAAAATTTAGGTCAACTAATGACAGTTTAGTAAATTTAAAAGGCTTGGGTTTCTTTCCCCGTGTCCTTGGAGATGTTTTCAGGTCTCTGCTTTAGAGCAGTTTTCTTCCACCCCTCTCCTGTGCCCTTTCTCCCTTGCCCAGTCATTATTTTCAATTAGCAATTGCTACGGGCAGTCATTATCTATCGAACCCATTTAGAAACTTGGCCACAGACTTCATCAACTCTAACCTTTCAAGGATACGGAGTTTGCTGGCAAGAAGCACGGTCTTTGAATAAACAAGCCAGGTTTCCTCATAAGTATTATATTTTCAGTTTCAACCAATATTCTTCTTTTCTCTGGGAGTTAGCACCTGATTAGAGCTGTTCTTTTTGCTAATTCAGCTCTCTGGGTAATAAATATTTTATCTTATCAATAAACATGAATTTCTGTGATCCAAAGATATTTAGATCCTTAATTAGATAGTACATCTCAATTGGTTAATCAGAGTGTTTTCTGGCAGTTTCTGAGTCAAAGTTACACTTCATCTCTGGTTAGCCTTTGTAATATTCAAGCTGAACAACTTAAAATTCTTAGTTCAAACTACTTACAATCTGTGTTAATCAAAATGCTGTAATTAAATTGGGCATGGACTTATTCTGTAACCTTATCCACTTTGCATTTAAGTTGTCTCTACATGAATGTTTGACACTAGCACAGTCTTTAAATATTAATGCACAGGGAAAAAAAGAAGATGAAAGGAACAGTTGGAGCCTAGAGAAAGTAAAAGATAGCAAGGGGCAATTGTAATAAAAAACCTTTAGAAAGTTAGGAGAGTATGCGAAGAAAAATAAACTTGTCAAAGAGGTTAGTAACCAGCATAAAATAGCACAATTTACACATAATCTAACACTCTAAGGAATGAGCAGCCATAACAAGCTTTTGTGCAGTAAAGATTAGAATCTCTGTGAAGCAGTTTCTTGTATTTTTTCTCTGCTTTTGAATTTTACTTTTAAATGGTCACAAAGCTACAACATGTTAAAAATGAAACAAAGCAAAACAAATAGAGAAAACTATTTTTTCTCTTTCATGTATAAGGAAAACAATGTGCACCTGAAAGTGTGATTTTTGCACCTCTAACCTCAGGCTCCCTATGACTTTGGTATAAAATGGTGTAGCACCAAACAACCTCACAAAATAATGTTTGTACTCCACACACAATCGTAGGCTCTTTAGCACAATCTGTAAAAGTTTCAAGTGGGTATATTGCCAAACAGTTTGGCTTTTACTATGAAAAAGGAAGGACAGTGTATGAAACTAAATGTGTAGCTGGTGTCTCCTTGCACCAGATAGAGAAATTATATTTGTTGAGACACTGCACTGTTGAGATTTGAGGAGAGAGTATGCCCTCAATTTCACTGCACTATACTAGTGTTCATTCAACTGATGAAGTTCTCAACTCAAAGGGCAACATCCACTTTGTTCTAAGTTCCTGCTGGAATGGAAAAGCTGACAAGGGAAAACTTACACAAAGGATATTGTGCTGTTAAAGTTTGTTCAAAGCCACACTTGTCAGATCTCTTTGAAATGAAATTGAAAAGGAAAAACCAATTTTCTTTGAGGACAAAGTTCATCTCATTTGGTGTGCTGCACCTGTCTAATTTTCTTCCCTGAGAAAGAAATCTTGACTAGGAAAATTTGAAAAAATAGTTTATACTAGTGCAGGTATGTATCATAATGTTTAATTCAAACTAGTGTTACATTGGGAGAAAATAAATACAAGCGAATTACCGCCTGTTTGAAGCTGTGATAAATACCCAGCTTGGCTGAAATTATTAGACACCATTATTCTGTTTCCAAAATGTCTCTGAAGGGCAACAGTCTGAACTGTGCTGAAACGAGAACTCTCTCATGTTTTTCTTTGTTAGTGATGAGCAGATGCACTGTATGGTGGTGGGACATCATCAAATTGAAAAGTAAGACATATCCCTCAAAGGTGCTCCAGGTAAATATCTTGCATGCTTCCAAGTCCGGGAAAAAAAAAAAAAGCAGCATCTATTTTTAGGGTAGCATGTTTATAAATATTAAAATTCACAATTGATTTTTTAAATGCCACCAAACAAATGCTTTAGATAAGTCTGTATCAATAGCAAACAAGAGGGCTTTGCTATCTGAAGTTACAATTTCCTGTAAATAAGAATGTTACAAGATTGCAGATCAACACAAAATAAAATGCAAAATACAAGTGAATATGTCATTTAAATTAGAAGGAAATATAGCTGTGACCCCAGACAAGGATTTATGTTTAAGACAGAAAAATGTTATTTTAGTTAACAGAAAAAAAAAAAATAATGAAAAACAAACCCAAGGGTAATCCTCCCCTTTAATGCATCTTGTCTCCTATTTCCTTGTCTTTTTTGGTCTTTTTCTATGTCATCTTTCCTTGTCCAATCTTACCTGTGTGATTGGCTACATGTTTATATATAAATCCCATATATTGGAAGTAGATGTATGATTAAGAATGAGAAACCATTTGAAAATGGAAAAAGACAAGCAAAATTATATCTTATCTGTTAGATCACAGGAAACAGATGATCTTTGCTTTTGCCAAATTCTCCTCAAAAATTTATATTCCCTAGCTTCCCTTTTTGTGAGTGTTTTCCATTTGGAACTACAGTGCCAGTGCCTTTTTATTTGCTCTGTGTCCAAATGTCGATCCAGCTGGATTCCTCTGATTTTGTTTTTATTCCATTTGTATTTCTGTAGAAGAGTGCTTCACATATCCACACCCTTTATGTAAAATTTAATCCCTTTTAAATATTGTGTTTACCCCATGACCTTGAAAGATAAAGACCCACTATTGAGACTTTTGGACAGTATCTATCTTCCTTTTAGAATCAAAACTCAACCAATGTCCTGATAATCAAAGGAGAATTGTCTTAGGGTTGAAATAATTCAACTAAATGAAAAGCAAGCTTACTGATTTTTATTCCTCTTTTGTTTAATTTTTATTTCCTTTGTGCTCCATCTGTTATAAAGTAAACGTGTTTCAATTTAGTGAAAACATATTCAGAAATCAAACATTCCTCCTGTAGCTTAAAAGTTGAATGTTATTTGCGGTCAATATTTGTCAGAAACATAATTTATTATGTGCTTGTGTATAAATTAATTCCTTATCATTTTGCCTTCAAAGTCCATGAGTTGAAGGCAGTGTGTTCTAGAGAACAGCATCTTTACCTCACACATGCTGTACTTCCCTCAGTGCCTGTTTATATGCTCAATAAATATTTGCTGAATGAATGAAAGTATGCGGTTTTCCCTCGTCTCCTTGAACATCACTTTTTGGTCTTTCCCTTTAATAATGCCCAGGGTGTTCAAGTCATGTCACAGGAAGAAGTGGTGTTTCCTCCTTCACAGTTCACACACTAGATACTCCTCTTTCTGGCCCATCTTCCCCCAGGAATAGTTCAATGAAGCACCTGCTGTAGGAGATCCAATCCTTTCCCATCTCTGGGATACTGTCTATAGTCTACATGGTTGCTTCACTAAGGAGCTTTTTCTTTGTAGTTTTTACATCTTTAGTGTGGGCATTAAAGGATCTCTAGAAGAAAGTGAACCAGTAGTACTGCCCTGTATTTCATGTTTCTATGATGGAGCTGGTCATCACTCTGCCTTGCATCCTCTCCTCTTCTTTCTATGAAGGCTTATGACTTGGGGTCAAAGCATGGACCCATATTTACTACATAGCACATAGTATCAAAGTATTCTCCCTGCCAAAACTTCTGTGTACACGCACTCCTTCAACAAATATTTGTAGCCCCTACTGTGAGTTTAATACAGTGCAATGGGGACTACGAAGAGGCATAAACAAAGTAGTACCTACCCTTAAAAAACAGAATTTTGTATTTTCTAGAGTACTTCCACATTAATTATCTCATTTGATTTTCTACAAAAGCCAAGAGAGGCAAGGAGGATAATTATTACAATACACATTTTCCAAATAAGAAACCTGCAGCCTGTAAGTCTACGTCACCCTCCAGTTATGCTGGGACTGCAATAAAACACCTAGGGGTTTGATTATACCATTTAATAACTCTTCCTTTCTACTTCAGAGAGAACTAAACATTTTTAGTGGTGAATTGCCTCTCAGGCTGCACAAGAATATTTCTTCCAAATGTTTCTTCCTTATAGAATCTAGGGCAGGTCAATAATTAAAAGTACTTTGGACCTAAATGGAACCATTCAGTTCCTACAGCTTGCAGTTTCTAGACCTGCCATGCTTCAAACCACAATCTATTAGTTGAGGAGCAATAAGAATCCTTAGGGCTGTGGAGTTTGGAAGACAGCTACGGTCACAATCCCTCCTGCCCCTTCCTACTTGCACTGGCCCAGCTCAGGTCACCATCCTATTACAGCAACAGCCTTTCAAAATTATCATCTTTCAGTCTTCCCTCCCTCACACCTATCCACGTGCACGCTCTCGCCAGGCTGATCTTCCTAGAGTACAATTACATTTCAGTCTTTATGCTTCTCAGAAAACGTACATGGCTCCCTGAAGCCCACTGGGTTAAGTTCCAACTGCTTAGCGCCTCCATGAACTAAACACAACTTATCCTTCCATCCTTCACTTAACCTACAAGGAAAATACATAATTTGTTGCTTCCTGTACACACTCATCACTTTCCTTGGTGCCTTTCTTGCTATTCCTTCTACCTGGAATATTCACTTTCTTCTAGAACCTGTACTAACTCTTCAACATAAATACCACTAAAGTCTTTATTGTAAGCCTTCCCTTGTAGCTTCAACTAGGGACAAATACATCTTACTCTGAACACACACAAAACTTCCTTGGAGTCTCTTCCCTGAAACTTATGAAACAGCAAATATTTACAGACAGATAAGCAGATGGATTTAGGTTTAAATCGTGACCTGGACAAACCTGGGCAAAGTATTTATCTTCTCCAAGTATCCATTTCCTTATCTGGTTTTTCATGAATATTAGTGACTATCCATACGAACACTTTTGGTAATTCCTAGTATATATTAAGAGTTAGCAATAAATGGCTGCTCTTACTTTTAGATTCTGATTTGCACTGTAGTTATGTCTGTACATACTACGTAAATGCCCGTGTGTTGCCTGTTTTCAGGAAGGCCGAGACTGTAATTATTTTTATTTTTCATTCTTGTACCATATAGGTCTTGATACAAAAAAGAAGTTTGTTAGTGATGATCATTACACTCACTGCACACCTACTTCATCACAGAATTATGGACAATATCCATGTTGATGAATTGCTATTCCCTAGTACCCACTAGTAGTAATGTCATATAATATACTTCTTTTCAGTTTCAGAATAAGAAAAACAGTTTGTTTAGTTTATGAATCTTCTAATTATAGTTTCTTAATTAAAATTAGGCGGTGTAGGAAATTTAAGAAGGCTTAAATGTTGAAATGCAATTCATATAGCCCAGGAAGTCAATCATAGTATTGTACCCTATAAAAATGGAGCAGGGCTAGAAAACTGTATGCTGTATTTCTTGAGAGTATCACTGGGTCTGCTTTTATATATCTAGACTGTACCAACCATGGACAACATAAAGTGGTAAACCAGAAAGGTTGTAAAGCTGACTGTACCCAAACTAAACTGGAACAAGTTGCATCACAAACACACCCTTTGCTGGACTGAAAAGAAATGGGATGTCATGAAGACTTACGGAGGAAACTAGGTGATGTAATTGCAACCCTCTCTGTGGAGGAACTATGAGAACATTCTTAATAATAATTTTATATAATTATACAAGCTATATATAATTATACACACATTACATTATAGAATAATTATTACAAACATATAATATTCCTAGAAATATATGAGAACATTCTTAATAATAATTATATGTTATATATAATTATACAACACATAAATATGTGTATTTATATATTTATATAAAATATAATATGAAATATTAGATTTTATTATTGTATTATAGTTAATTATACATTATTTATAATCACATATATGGTTATTTATACACACATATATATGGCCATTGAAAGAATATTGTCAAAGTCAGTTTTTTCTTAGCTTTAGAAGTGATATACCTAACAGAAAAAAAATTGGTCTAATGAAATAAATTGTTTAAGAAATAAGAGGACTGGAACGTCCCTGGTGGTGCAGTGGTTAAGAATCCACCTGCCAATGCAGGGGACACGGGTTCGATCCCTGCTCCAGGAAGATCCCACATGCTGCGGAGCAACTAAGCCCATGCGCCACAACTACTGAGCATGCTCTCTAGAGCCTGTGAGCCACAACTATTGATCCAATGTGCCACAACTACTGAAGCTCACATGCCTAGAGTCCGTGCTCCACAAGAGAAGCCACCGCAATGAGAAGCCAACACACCACAACAAAGAGTAGCCCCTGCTTGCCTCAAGTAGAGAAAGCCCACATGCAGCAATGAAGACCCAACACAGCCAATGAATAAATTAATTAAAAAAAAAAAGAAAGAAAGAAGAGGATAGTATCTAGCACTGGTTTTTAAGTGGGGACAAGAGTTTCGTTTTACAATGTGGTGGAGAAAAGAACGTTCTGATATCTAACGGGCACTTATACATCCAGGAATTTTTTACAACCAACTAATTGAGAAGTAACTAAACCTTCTTATTTGGGGATTTCACATTTAAAAACCTCTAAAATATTTACAGTCATTCATTTTTTTCATTCACAAATACTTATGGACCACTCTAACTACAGTGTGAATAGTAGACAGGAGGTATAAATCTACAGGCAGAAATACTTGTTAGGAGGTTGTTAAAGTGATCCAGGTGAGAGGTGATGGTGGTCAGATCTGCAGGAGGGGTAGTCAATGGGACAAAAGTATGGAGTAGCTGGGCCATACAACTTTACCTCAAACCTAAAGGATTCTGAAATGTAGGCCGCTGCCCTGTGTTAACCTTCTCAATTTGTGCAGGAGATCACTGCGTCTTAAAAATATGTATAACTAATCTGGAATTATTTTAATACTCTTCTTCTGGTCCCAGGGAGATATGGAAGTGACAGGCTTTATCAAAGAGTGAGGGGACTCAAGTTCTCCACAGAGAAGCAGAGAAACTTGAGACTTTTCAGGTAGAAAAATCAAAGAACTGATACTTGGTTGGACACGGGGCAGGGAGGGAAAAAGTGCAGACTAAGAATACCAAGTTGCTGGCCTGGGCAACCAGGTGGATGATAGTACCATTTATTGAGATAGAGAACAGAGGAAGAAAAGTAGATTTGGGAGTTGATAAAGATATTAAATTCACTTTTGAACATGTTAAGTTTGAAGCAGGGCCGGAAAATACAAATGACCTGAAGGCAGTTAGGCTTTCTGAGTCTGAAATTCAGGAAGGAGTTTCTGTTGGATTAGGAGTCATCAGCATATAAATGCTGAAGGAGATTTCCCATGGGAAAATTATATAACTCAAGAAGAGAACAGAACCCTCAGTAAAATAAACATTTGATCTTCAGGCAGGGAAAAGGATGCCTGTAAAAGGAACAACCAGGGACACGGGGAATTTGGTGTCACTGAGGTCAAAAAAAGAAAATATTTCAAAAAGGAGGTCATCAACGGTGTTAAAATGTTGCTGAGATTTTCAAGTAAGTTGAGTTCTATGAAGTTTGTTTTGCTTAAAAAAAAAAAAAAAAAGGCATAGATGACTTTCAGTAGAAGAAGTTTCAGTGGTATGACTGGTCTGGGCCAGAGCTTTTGGTATAAGAAAAAGTGTCTCTGGGAATTCCCTGGCAGTCCAGTGGTTAGGACTTCATGCTTCCACTGCATGGGGCACAGGTTCAATCTCTGGTCAGGGAAAGAAGATCCTGCATGCCGCGTGATGTGGCCAAAAAAAGAAAGAAAAGTGTTTCATTAAATGTAATCTTCCATAATTAAGAAGTTTGACTGTGAAGGGAAGAATAAGGACTTGAAAGAGAAGAAGGTTTTCAAATTTCTTCCTTCCTCTGTTTCTGATATATTCTATGTTCTGTTTATGGTTCACTGATATAGGAATAAGTTGGCTTGCACTGGCAAAGAAGAACTTTTTTTTTTTTTTACAAATGGCTGACACATTACCTTGACATAATTCTAGTTCTGAGATTTTATACTAAGGATCCAGTGACCAAAAACAGAAAAGTTTTTACATTAACCCTTGTGCTGACCTCTTAGGAGTAAAAAAAAAATCAAAACCTATATATTTTCCTTGCTTTTGATATACTATACTCAGCAATCTAGTCATTGGAATTTGCTTCCACACACCTACAGGCAATGAAGAGACTCTTCAATAGATTTCCATATTAAAAGTCATAAATATTTCATTACCTTCAGAAAATAAGAATAGAGAACAAAAACGTTAGCAATGAAAATTCTAATGCTTTTAATTAGAATTTTTCAGTTTTTCAAAATGTGTGTTGGAAGAGATTTGTGAAAATACTAGTGTACCATCTCTCACCTTTATGAAAATTTCCATGAATCTGGATATGGAATTATGAAAAATATGCTGCTAAAAGAAATGTTTTCTTCTTCAGAGGATAAAATGGGTTCTATCTCATCAATATGAAGAAATATTTAAAATTATATTTTCAATTCTCATGCTCTATAAGCTACAATTAGAATTACACGAAATACTTTAGAAACTGCTTATTTTTTATATCATGAATATTATTTCAGAGAACCAAATGTTTAGCTACCAACCTCATTATAATAATATCACACAAAATAAAAACTACTTTTGGATGTAAGCTATCACAATAACGGCATTTAATTTCTGTACAGGACTTTACAACTTGTGAAGAACTTTGAGATCTGATATCTCATTCAAGCCTTAGAATGATCCTCCTATGAATTAGTCAAGGCAAGTATAATTATTGTCACTTAATAGAAAACAAAACTGAAATTCAATGTTGTTGTACAATTTGTCTCACCTCACTGGGTTTAGTAAGAAATAGAGTTGGGCTAGGACTCAGGTCTCCTAATTACTAAACCAATATTTTCCATTATACGTCAACAGTCAACATCAAACATTGTTAGAAACAGTGAAAGAAAGAAACTTTTCCCTTGAGGTGTTCACAGCTGGACTGGGAAGATCAGACATGTGAAACATTAGAGGCCAATACAAACAACATATAATCAAGTGCTAAATATGCTTCATTCTACAAAAATCGGACTTAACTGGTGTCAAAGTCTTATAAGATCTCTTCCTATAATTAATATGGCACCTGTGATGGCTCATTTTATGTGTCAACTTGACTGGGCTAAGGCAAACCCAGATAGTTGGTAAAATATTATTCCTGGTACGTCTTTGGAAGAGATTAACACTCAAATCGGGCAGTAAAGACTGAATAACACAGATGGCCTTCACCAATGTGGATAGGCATCATCCAATCCACTGAGGACTGAAAACAGAACCAAAAGGCATAGAAGGGTTAATCTGCTCCTTCTGTCTGAGTTGAGACATCATCTCCTCCCCTTAGACATTGGCTGCCCTGGCTCTCAAACCTTCAGGCTCAGGCTGAATTACACTAGCAACTTTCCAGGACCTCCAGCTTACAGACAGCAGATACTGGAATATCCTGGCCTCCATAACTGAGTGAGTTAATTCTATAATAAATCTCTTATCACCTCTATCTATCTATCTATCGATCTATCATCATCTATCTATCTCTATCATCTACATAATCTAGCCTATTGGTTTTGTTTCTCTGGAGAACTCTAATACAGCTCCCAATGGCCTTCCACTAACAAACATTCCTTTAAAAAAGGGGGGGGAGGTGGGCATCATAATCAGATTATTTAAATCTCACTGTATCTAAAAACATACATCCTAAGGAAGAAGAAATCACAATATGGATCTATGATGTCAAATGGAGAGCTGAATCACTGCCAATGTATGTTTACATGTTCCCAAAGCCAGAGTGTTTGAAAACTCCTAAAAATAAGAAAAGTAAACTTGATATAACTGTCAGGGTTTTTTTCTATCTATTAATCTATGATGTCCAAGGTGCTTCTTCATCTAATCTAGAAACATCATATTACAAAAACTCATATTTATGGATGGTTTAAATAACTCAAATAGTATTCAGAACGACATGATCACAGGAGCATGTCTTAACCTTATTTATGCTAACTATGTTTTCTTAAGGCTTATCTCTTAAATAAGAGATTATAGACTGTGGTAACATGCTAAATATTTGGGGGGGAGTGTGAGGAAGGTGAGATGCAAGAGAAGTACAAGTCATTGTTTCTGCTATCAAGGGGGAAATAAAACATGATTCAACCAGAAATGCAAAGACAATAATTAAAACAAAAGTCCAGAGAAGAAACAAAGTCCAGAGATTGATCACTGTGTGACAGAGCAGTTAGAAGATGCCTCATGGAGGAAGTGGGATGTAATCTGGATCTTAACAAGTGAATAGAATTTACTTAAACATAGGGAAAGAGGGAAAACATTCCAGTTACATTAAAATGGATGAGTAAATCTTCAAATGTTTGGGAAGTCAGACAGTAGAACTTTCTAAGCAGAAAAAACCCTAGTAATAGAAAACATTTTAATAATTATTACATTTGAGCACATGAAGTATGACAGAAACTTTGGATACATGACTACAGACCTTCACAAAAAATATGCAAATAGGTATTAGTATGCTTTTTTGTGCATTTATGTGTTTTTTCTGTGACGTATGTATGACCCAGAGAGGTTTGATAAACTAATCAACACCCCATTGTAAGTGGTACAAGCATACAGGTCAAGCTGATTTCACAATCTAGTTCAGCTCTTTCTGCTGTATAATGCTGTCTCTCCTTATGATACAAAAACAGCGCCCTGAGCTATCATAGAATTTCAGCAAATCCAGCCCTGCAATTCAGAACCAGTAATATAATAACACAAAGGCAAAATAAGGCTGGATATAAATTCTCTTTGCTTTCCATAAATAGGTCTTCAGTGGAAAGAAGTCTAAGAACGTAGGTGCCTTATAGTTTTACAGTGGACCAAGGTAAGTGTAATTCCAAGAGCATTCTGAGCCATCAGCAAACGAGGAATAGAATTAACAATAGCCCAGTTTTATCAGGGTGCAAACCCTACTCGTTTACCCTGAATCACCTCACTTACAGATTGTGGAGGGTCCCTGATATGGTCATACAATTAGATGTCAAGAGACCAGTTACTCTGAACCTCATTAACCTTCACCATTTCCTATCTTTTACACACAGCAGATGTCTACATTAGTCGTTTTTCAGCTTTTCTGTTTCCAGACTTCATAAAAGAAGAATTTGCAAATAAGTTTTTATCATCATTAACAATACTATCGCTAAAGGGCATATGTGAAGTTTTATGATGCTTTAGCACATTAATATTTTACAATCAGGCTTTAACATGCTTTTATCTTTTTTACACAAGATTAATATCCTGCCTGAATTAGTTTTATTACATGCATTTTCAATTTTCACTAAGCTGATTTTCCTGCACTAGAATTTAAGGTTTTTTTCTTACAACTTTTTTTCCTTCTCATTTGTAGAATTTAATATGTTTTATCCATATTAATTTTATCTCACAATATTGCCAAGATTTTCCTGTTGTACTGCCATTTGCAATGCAGTTCCAATAGTTAATCACACCATTTGGTGTTAAATCTTTCACTCTGTTACAACATTTACAGTTTTGTTCTCTCTGAAGCTGTACAATTACTGCCATGTCCATCAAGTCTAGGTAAGAAAACAGCTTTAGTAAATAACTAATTTGATAAATACAGATGATCTAATCAAGAAATTCAGGATTATATTTTTACTTTAGGGCAGATTAGCCCTTTTGTCAAAGAATGCCAAAACTAACACCTTATATCATATTTTGGAACCACTCTAAAATACCAAGAAATATTTTAAAAATTAAAAAAATAATTAAACCTTGAAATTAGTGCTTCTCACTCTAAAAAGTCTTGTTGAGCAATCTGACATCTCTCTAATACCATTTTACGGAATGGCAGGGTGTAGGCAAAATCTCTCAGTCTGGTCTACATTTTGGTAGATCAGAATGTGGAAATCAAATTCTGGGGTCTTAATGGGGACTGAAAATCTATTCTTGGTTGAAGCGCAACTTAGTCTGGCCAGAAACTAAGAGTAATAGACTAGACAGGATGATTTATAAGTCAAGTAACAATGGCAGAGAATGATATCTCAAGTAAAGTAGTTATAATGATATGGATACAAAGTTGATGTTGAGAAAAATGAACCAGTATGTTCATGTCTATCTTCTCCCCAATAGTTACTATGATTTCTTATGCTGACCATTGAGGCAATGCCTCACAAAATATACCCCTCCACCAAAACCTTCCATGTCGTCTCCTAGTATTACTGGATCACCTGCTGGATGGCTGGAGAGACAATATAATTAACATTCAAGGCTACGATTTCAATGGTTGAAAATTACATCACTTCCCTTACCCTCAAAGGGAAATTATTGTATGAAAGGAAACCTCAGTACTGTGATCCAAAGGATTAAGTATTCATCACTTTCTGCTGGACAATGACATTACTTTCACAATGAACAAGAGTAATTCCAGGTGACACTTAAATTACACACAGTTAGACAAAGGATGCGTGAGGATATAGGTCAGTTGCATAGATGGTGTTTCTCATTATCGTCTGTTTGCTGGTTCTCCGCGCCCCCCAGCAGTTAATTTACTCATTGGCCTTAGGTTAAACGTAGTTAATATCCGCACCCTTCAGAACCACAAGGGAGAAAGAATTCCAACCAGCAAAATCCTCGCTCCTGAAATCCAGCCTTCCCACTGCATACCCCTAAAACAAAACAAAAAAGTGCTCCATAGAGCACTGGAAAGCACCTCTATACTGCCAGAATCATCTTTCTTTATATTTTCCCAACCACAACAGGATGCTGACCAGAGGCAGAATAATCTGATGGGCTGGAAAACCTGGGTTAATAATGTTGTCTTCTCTGAGAAACATAACGAAGCGTACTAAAACGACATTACAGGAGGAATAATTTTATCACAAACATCCACGTTCAGATTGGCTATTGGCAAGTTCTCTCTGCGAACAACGTGCACTAGTTAGGATGTAGAAGAGAGAACTTACTTGCGGACAGACAGATACTTCTGGAGACAGAGTTGACAAGAATCAAGCTCCAAGACTTTCTCAAACGGAAAAAGCAAGACGGCCTCGCAAGATGGCGGCAGCCGAGCGCCTCCCGGGAGGAGGCAGGGCTGACGCACTTCCGGGCCCGCCCCTTCTCCCCGACAGTCCATCGGATCAAACAGAAACCTTTGCTCTCTTCGAGAAGCCGGAAGGGTGTGTCCCGCAAGACGGTGCACTAGAGAAGCTGATGCCATTTTCACGAGGGATGGAGTCGCTACTGACCCGGAGCCCTTTAGGACAGCTGGGCGCCTCTCCATGCATACTAACTACTTCGCTCGCGAACAAGATGGTGGATGATAATATGATGCGGGCTGAGAGAAAACACTGTGGGAGTTCTGAATTGTGGCAATGCAGATAAGATTACTCCTAAGTGCCAGTTCAATTACTGTGAGAATTCATCTGCCACTCTCCACTCCACTTCATATTTAATTATTTCAGTAAAGAAGTGTGAGTGATTTTTATCATTTTCATTCAATTCCCCAATGCACTTCTTTCCTGAACACATTTTTCTACTGTATTCTCTGCTGTCTTAGAGTGTAGATTTGGAAAATGAACTCAAAAGACCAGAAAGCCGTGGATAGTTGGTATCGGACGTCTTTTCCCTATAGTTTAAAAAAAAAAAGTTTTACCACTTGTGGTTGCTTCTTTCAAAATGTGACTATTTAACTAGGCAGAGAAACCCAGGCTTTTGTTTCTCAGCTTTGTTTAGAACCCCGTGTTTTTTGCTTTTAGTAAGTCAGCCTCTGCTTATCAAAGGTGTCTCCAAGGTTCTGTTTCAAACACTGTATATTAGTTTTAGGCACCTCCATTTATTACTTTTTGTGAAAAAAAAAAAAAAAAAACCAAACATTCAGCAGCATCTTACCTCTGGAAGTCTGCAGAGATTATCTGCTTACTCTCAGTTTCCCCATGAAATGAACAGGTGTAGGTGAAATTAATTTTGTGTTGATACATGTATGTAGAATATAGAAAAATGGTACAAATCAACTGGTTTGCAGGCAGAAATAGAGACACAGATGTAGAGAAGAAACATATGGACACCAAGCTGGTGGGGGGGGGGGGGGTGGTACTGCATTGGGAGATTGGGATTGCCGTACATACATTACTAATAAGAAAAAAAGATCAAATTGTACACTTTAAATATATGTAGTTTATTGTAAAAAAAAATAAGGTAAACATTTAGGAAAATAACATTAACAGCAAAATAAAAAAAAAATTTTGTGTGTGTTGATAAACTGGTCCTCAACAAGCAGGGAGTGAGTCTCTGTCTCCAAGGAGCTCCTCATCTAAATCCACTGGCCTCTGGAAGGCAAGGTGAAGGTCCATATAGTCCTGATCCATATTTTCAAACTACTTCATAATCATCATAGAGTATTTGGTTTTGGTGTATAAAATTGGCAATTAGACAGTTAACTCTGTAATCCATTCAACAGAGCATTAAGGAAATAGAGCCTTTTCTATCTCCTAGACACACCTGTTTTCACCAGCACTGACTCCTTCTTAAATATCAAATGATCAAATTCAAAGCCCTGACAGAAAGGGGTCCAAAAGTATCCCCTTATCTAAAGCTGAAGCCGCCACTAACATATTACAAATTAAGGCAATTGTTCTGGACCCCCTTAGAGTTGCTTGAGAGAGTAGATGGTAGCATGAAAAAGAGCTTGCCCTCTAGGTATGAGAACATGGCTCCAGGGAAAGACTACCCAGGCCCAAATCTTGGCTTCTTCACTTACTGGGGATGCAAATGTGAATAAACAAGCTAAGGATTAATGCTATAATGCACTAAAGCAAACAGAACAGTAACTGGCATCCAGTAAGTATTAAATAAACACTAACTGCTATTATTGTTGACAAAAATTGTCTTTTGGTGACTTGTTTTTCCTTCACAGGCTGCTCTCTGTGTTCATTTCTTCCTATGAAATCCACTGAGGGTAGGGGAGGTGAGCACAGAGGAAATATGCCTTGCAGCTAACTGTCTACCTCCCATGTTTTATCCTTTCCAATCCTCATTCATTGTTCTGTTTGGGCACCAAAAAAAAAAAAAAAGAAGAAGAAGAAAAGATCAAATTCAGTTAGGGAGAGGATAGGTAGTAGAACTGTATTGACACTTTGCACACAAATATGATTTTACTCAGATAGTATGCTTATTGGGTGTGTTTCTGTGGACAGATGGAAATTAGAGGGAGCTAAAAATTTCAAGAACACAATCACTCCTTCCTATTGCCAACAGCAGGAATGAAGAGATCTTGGAAGAGACATACAAGACTGTCTTGGTGAATCAGTATTACTACTTCTGTTGAGAAGTAGCAAAATATGATAAACTATCCTAATACTCCAGAAACTGTTGAATCTTTTCCTATCTTTTCTAGTACTTTTGTGGGTCCTCCTTCATTCCTACCCCATTAGAGACCATGTTAGGAATGGAAACCCATAGTGGTCCTGTCCCTGCCTTGGCAATATTTGGCCTTCCCCAGGTGAGATGGGATTCTGCAAAAGGTACCACTGGGAACCAGAATTTTGCTCTTACTAGTTAAGGTTGTTCACCAGGTTCCAGTATGTACATAAAATAGCTAAAGGACTCTTTAACTTGGCATTGTATAAGGATGACAAAAATAATTTTCTGAAAATGGCTTAACAATCTTAAAGAAAAGTGTATAGACTCCAACAGACATACTTAAAGAAAACCAAACTTGAAAGATATATATTGTATCATTAAATGAAGTTCCAAATTCTTCACAGTAAGGAAATGACAATAACTTTTAAATGATGTGACTGAGAGAATAACAGTCCAACCCGACTCTTCTTTTCTGTAACATATACATTTTTTTCTTTCTGCATGATCCAGTCTGGTCTGCATCTGCTGATTCTTAGAGTCATCAATATTAAGCCATGATCTTTGCTAAGGCATTTACTGAAAGTGGAGTAATGACTGCCAGTTGATTTCTATGAACAGTCTCCTTCCACCCCTTAAACTCAGAAAGATTGTGTTTAACTTGATGCTCTAAGATGGAATGCACGTTTTCAACCTATTCATCTATCTTTCTCCGCAACTTAACCATGAGTGTCTTAAGGACAGGGACTCTCTATTGACTTTGTATCATTTCTACCATAGTCCCTGACATACAGGGCTCACTAAGAATTTATGAAATAAATGAAGTAATGAAAACAATTGGAGGTTTCCAAGTTTCAGTGTGTTTTTCCTGGTAGCCTGCTACAGGCATATGGAGAAGAGGCTTCTCCAATTTTAATCCCACACTTCATTCTCAAGAGGCCTTTTAAACTAATTTGGCCCAAGTTTTCCCAGCTGCTATTGGTTTCTATTACCTATCAAAAGGCACCTGACAATGTTCCAAAGAAGAGAGCACTTCATCCTCATTCTGGAAGAAAGAAACTTTATCAAAATCAAAAGATTCATTTCTCCCCAGAGAGACTTACAATACTGGCAACAGTGATCAAATAGGGGAAGATTTCCTAAAATACTTTCCGGTAACGAGCCACTAAAACTGTCTCAAATGACTGATAAAGGAATGAAAGTTTAAAAATCCTTACCCATGCATCAATCCTGCATTTTAGAGTGTCCCATTTTATTGTACTGATTAATCATATGCTCAGAGGAAGTTGGCAAAAGCTATCAAAAGCCAACCAGTATAACTTGAATGCCAACTTCACAAAATAATCAGGGTCTGGTGGGATATGTCATAAAATATGCCAAGATGGGTCATTCTAATGCACTCTTGAAAGAATTATACATATTCATCCTCCTCATTTAGCACCTGAATGACAACAAGCAGGTGAAAGCATCAGAACCAATGTACCAAGCCAGACAGTTGCCATTATGAACAAAACATAAAAAGAGAGGCGTTGTGTTGAAAAATGGTAGGAGTCTTCTACTCAGACCCTGCAAACACTGCTCTCTTTTGATAGGGAAATGCAGCTTGCTGGGAGAGAGAGAGAGCTATGTCTTATTGTCATGGCTGCTTACAGCTTATGGCAAATTTACATGAAATATACATTTCTTAATAGAATTCACGTTAACTTTTTAGTTTGTTTGTTTTAGAGACATCCTAAGGGTAGAAAAACTGTCAATCTAAACTAAATGCTTTCCTTAAATATCTGAGATCATCTCTGAGCGATGGAGGGCTCTATTAATCACTAATGAACTCCTAAATGCCACCTTCAGCTGAAATAATGATAGGTAAAATTATACCATGACACACTGAGTGACAAAAAACAGCCCCCTTACCTAGTATCCTAGTGTGTTATTGGATTGCAAGGCACTGATTTAAAGGAATAAAATAAACAGCTAACGGGCTCCAGTAGAATCACTTGTATTTCACTGTGGGTATGTATGTGTATGTGTGGGTTGTGTGTGTGTGTTCTTTTGCATAATTTTAACAAAGAGTTGTCCAGAATCCTTCAAGCCACTGTCACTAACTTCTCCCTCCTTCTTTGCCATGTTTTAGTGAAGAGAGTCCTCTTCTCAGCTATTAAAAAAACACCTCTTATAACTGGGACTATGCAAAATCACAGATAAGCTAAGCAAAAATAATTGGTCAAACTCTGGAAAGCATTAATATTTTCACACGCCTCCAAATGTTCTTTTAATTGCTCTGTATCACTTTTGGGAATGGGACTGATTGAGAGACGATCCAACTCCCAAGTATGACTTTTGTGTTATAAAACCTACAGTGAAAGAGCAAGTGGCCCTTTTGAGCAGAGTTTGAAGGGGTCATTCCTAGACCTTAACAAAGAGTGCTAGTGTCTGTAAATTAAGGGGAATGCTCTAAATGCCCTTGGATGACCTGAGCTCCTGCCCCTGGCCAGTTTTTATTCTGGTTAGCCTTCATCCCAGACTGCCCAGGGGAGGGTGCCTCATATATTTGATTGCTGGGATTCTGGCGTGTCTTCTTGGCTCTTCTAGGAATAGCTTCCTGGTCATGGCCCCCAACATCTCTCCTTCCACTGGACCTGGATTTGTTATTCAACGGTGCCCATTTAGACTCTTCCATTTTGACCTAGCTCAGGTCCAGAGTAGATGTCTTGCACCAGCCTCACAGAGACAACACTAACACCGAACTGATAATCAAAGCAAAGAAACCAAGCAGCAGGCTAAATTGGTGAGCCCAGCTAACAACGATCACTATACATCAATGGAGAAAGTTCTCAAAAAAGTGTGTGTGCTACAGAGATAGGAAAAGCTCTTTGGAGATATCTTAGCCTTTTATTTTTTGGCCTTCACCATTTCCTTATAGTCTACTTTGTAACTAACGCTAATCCTTTTCTTTCCCTCTTGCTGTTAATTTGAAGGTATTTAGAGAAGCTATAAGAGAAGGCTCTGAAGTTAGAACCATTGCCTAAAAGCTGTGTGGGCTACTTGGTTCCTGCCTGTGTTCCTCACCTTTTTTAACACCTGCTTTCTTTTCCAATTATTATGGCTCTTTTTAATTACCAACTAATTTTGAAAACACTGTATTATAAGACTATATTGCCTGCTCCCTAAGTTGACGCTCCTTGTGCCCTTTGAAAGTAGTTTTTGTAAACCCTGGTAAACCCTGCTCCCCTGGGCTGTAGAGGATTCTAAGGAATTCCCTGCAACCCCTCTGCAAGAGGTTCAGAAAAGAGCACCATTTGAATGAGGAAAGCTTTATCATGGCACTTATTGGTTCTATCTGTCTCCTATTGAGGTCTGAACCAACTTAGTCACTCTTTCTTCTGGACAGCCCATGATTGTATAGCAGGTGCATAACCACAGGTAGCCTTCAACCATTTCTCCCCATATCCAACTAAAAGTCTCATTATCATGGGGAGAGCTGAGAGAAGTAGAGGATGGCAAATAAGAGAGCAAATTGAGTGAAGGCTTGTCTATGAATCCGCAGCTCTTTCCTAGCTTCATCTTTTGCTGCCCTTCTGCCAACAAATATTTCTGCCCAAGTCTTTTCTTTCTCACTTCCTTGTTTACAACTCTGGCCTTCAAAAAGGATATGCCACTTTATTTGCCTCTTGCCAAGCTATCATTAATTCTTTCATTTAAAAAATAATTGTTGAATATCTATCATTTATCGGGTATTGTTTTAGAGGTTGCAGAGGAACAATAAAGTCCCAGTTTTCACAAAACTTATATTCTAGTGGTGAAAGACAGAAAAATAGACAAAGATAGATTTGTTGGCTCTTCTATTATATTCATATATTGAGTTCTTAGTTTTGATTATTGTAATTTTCAAATCTATAACTTTGATTCTTTTTAATAGATTCCCCTTGTCATCTATATTCTTGGATATATTTATCATGGTTATTTAAAAGTCTGTGTTTAATAACTGCAAAATCTGTATCTCCCGTGGGTGTCTTCCTACTGTCACTTATATTCCCATAAATTTTGTCATTTGGCAATGTCTTTTGCTGTGTATGATAACTTTTGACCAAATAATAATCACTGTGTGTGAAAAATTATTGAAGTATTTTGAGTCTGAAAGATTTCATCCTCTTCTGTCAAGCATTTAATTTTTTTGTTTTTATATTTTGACATGTTTCTAGGCTATGAAGAAAACATATTAATCCAATCTGTGATTAGGCTGATTAAAGCTATATATCAGTTTTAAGAAGACTGATAAATTTTCTGATTTGATCTTTCTCATAAGATATTCCATGGCTATCTCACTTTTTCTCTCATAAGATGAACCTTTAGAAAGTCCAACCAGAAGCCCAGGCATCTCAGTTTGACAGTGCCTAACTCCAGTTTTTGTCTCCCAAGCTTTAGGAGATTGAATAAAGTTCGGTTTAGCTTTTCAATTCCTTGGCCACTTTTATGAATGAGTAAACATTGGGAAGGGGCTGAATATTAGGCTCACCTCTCTGTTATTTCCTCCTCTCCAGTATTTCTCTAAGATCTTGGCCTCTCTAGTCCTTGCTGGCTTTGTATGTTTTCTAATATATTCAAATGGATTTCTCTTTGTTTTATCCAGCCTTTCTGATTCTTATAGAAGGAAGGCTAGTCTTTACAAATTAATTCACCATAGCCAGAAATATAAATCTCTTACTACAAGAACTTTTTAAATGTAACCAAGGTTCATTTTATTATCATAAAGGCCTGGTAGCTTTATCCTATTCTCTAGTCAATGACGATAGCTCTCTTCAAAATCACTTATGAATAAAGGCCATCATACTAAGGAACAACTAGTGAGATGTGGTGGATGGATCATGCATCTTCATCACTGAAATAAAAATGCAGAGTACTGCACTATTGAATAGGCATTGGTAACAACCTTATATAAGACAACAGTTTATTTTAATTTTTAGGTCCCTACAAATATTTCCTAACTACCAAAATGGAACATTTTGTTTTTAATATGTCAAGTGATTTTATGGCTTTTGAAGAATGACTATAGATAAGCAATCTAGTCACTAGAGGGATTTCAAATGCTGAAATGTGCTCTTCTTTGCCTCACCTGACAGTAATGTATAAATAAGACTCAGGACAGCTTAGTGGACCTTTCACTGTATCTATGTAACTTAGCTAGGTTCATCTTGAGATTGAAGTTCACTTATCTTCTCTGGCATTTCAAAACACACACACACATGCACCCACATTTTTTTCTGTTTCTGTTTCCAAATTTTGAATAGCCATTATATTTAGTGATCTTCTTTAATCTCTTTCAAATACTCAAATAGGAAATATTTTCAACTGAAGGGTATCCTAGATGAACAATCAGCTAGGAGTACATTCCCAACACCATCGTATTATAATGCAAAATTACCATTTCAAGATCTAGAATACTCCATTTTGGGTCATTCACTTTTCAGGCATGAGTGATAATTACCAGAATTCTTTATAGTAGCAGAGCACAAGAATTTTATTTGCTTGACTGCAAAAGATATCGTTAAAGGTTCTCGTAAAACAGATAACACACAAAAAATAATGAAAGTACTAGGCAAGGGACAAATAGTACACGGTATCATGGCATTAAAGAATTTGATTAGCCATTGCCATTTCTCTGACTAAAGTAAAATGTAATACTGACAGTGAAATCATACAGGATTACTGGCAGTGGTGGGAGGGAGGTGCATATTTCACAGCACTTAAAAGTGTGGAATTAAATTACTCCCTGTGCTCAAGAACAGGTCAAACATCAGGTTGGAGATATGGTACAGAGTGGTGGATCAAATCATACCTCCTTCCAATCTCTGTAAGGATCAACATGCCACAGTGGTTAGTAAGGCACCATACTAGGTGTTGTGGTAGGGGGCAGGGAGAAATGAAAGCATTATGCTGTACTGCTAGGATCAGGCCAAATGAGTTAAAAAGTAAATAAAAATTCAAGAAGTCCGTGTAATCATAGAGGAGCTTTCAAAATGCAGGGCATGAAAGAGTTTAAAAAACAGAAGAAGAAGAAGAAGAAGAAGAAAAAGAAGAAGTACCACAGAAACTGGGGGAGGGGATAGAAGATGAAAAAAGAATAAAAAGGTCCAGAAATGCTTCACTAACAAAGAGGGACTTTAAACCATGTAGAAGGTAGAAGGTCAGATATTACTTCCGAAAGTAGTTTTCAAATGCTGCTTTCCATTAGTGAGTCCTAAAAAGAGTCTTAAGAGCAATAGAAAAAAATGAATGGACTAGAAAATGGGCACCTAGACCTCTCATCCTCCACTTCAATCACTGGATTTGTATTTTATGTTCTCTAAGATTGTGGAGTGGAAAAAGTGGGTTCTAAGGCTTTCTCACCCCTACTCACTTACTTTCTTTCTTTCTCTTTCTTTCTCTTCCTTCCTTCCTGCCTGCCTGCCTTCCTCCCTCCCTTTCATTCTTTCTTTTCTTCTTTCTTCATAAAGTCAGAATCTGAACTTTAGAGAAACCTAAAGCCCTGCCTTTCATGCCAGTTCTCTTTCTACTTCTTCCTATAGGCATTATGAATAACACTCACTACTGATCACCCTTTCTCAGAGTCATCTGTTATGAGGGAAGATCTAGCTATGTATCTATCTATCTGTCTATCATCTTTGTTACCTATCGATAAGAGAAAGCATGCCTTGAAATATACATATCTAAAAACTTATATTAGATTTAAAGTATGTGAGAAACCATTAGTCTGTTCCTCCTTTAATAGTTGAATAAACGAAAGCTCAGAGAGAGGAGTTGAAACACCTTTCCAAAGTTGTTTAGTTAATTAAAATCCAGATCTGAACTTGCACTTGTCCCCATAGTCACTGCGAGTAACCTCCACTACTGATCAGCTTTTCTCGTATCCACCTCCTAGAAGGGAAGACAGTGACAACTCTACTCTGGTTTCTATCCCCAGACTTCAGAGACTCTTCATTCATTCAGTGCCCACTGTTTTTATTTACTAATCATTTCCAGAAACTTCTTAAAGGAGGTGTGTATGTTTGTCAGAGACTCAGCCTATGAATGGATAGGTGACTTTAAAGTAACTTAATTAATCCTCCTTTAACTTTAATTTGAACATCCATATCAATGGAATAGTGGGAATTTTCCAGTGATAGAAATACTGAAGCTTAATGAGAATGATAGATACTCTGACTAGAACTTATATTTTATTGACTTGTGTCTAATACAATTTAAATACAAAATGGATAAATATATTACACATTTAAAATAAAACATAAATTTACAATATATATTAAAGTATGTTATCTTTCTAATACAAATTGTTAGCAGATAAAATAATTAATATATTCTCCAAATACCATGATAATTATTATCTAAAATGGAGGAAATTTAATGTCATTAAAACAAAATAAAGTAATATTGTTTGATCTTTTATTTAAAGGTGAGATTAAAAACAAAGTGGGTCAAACATGTCATTATTCAATTAAAAGTATTTTTGTGCAAATTTTTCTAGCTACTGATAAACCTGTTCCTGACTTTACATGAGTTGGCGGAAAGGTGAAGAGAGAATTATTTCTGTAGTACAAAGGCCAGCAAAATTTTTCTATCAAGAGTCAGATAGTATATATTTTCAGCCTTGCAGGGCATACTACTTAATTCTGCTAGGCAATTGTAGGCAATATGTAAGTGAATAGGCATGGTGCTGGTTCCAATAAAACTTTATTTACAATATAGCCTGTGGGCCAGATTCCTCCTATTAGCCATAATTTCACAACCCCTGTTCTAGTTCCAAATATTTTCTTTTGGCTCTATATTTAAATAACCTCTCTCTTACTTTATAACTTGAATGAAATATTTATTGAAACATTTTAAGACTCATAATAGATTGTATATATTATTTTAAAAATTAAATTTCTTTATTTTCTTCAGATTTATCTCATGTAGATGGAAATTCTATTGCAGAATAATCTATGTCAACTTTGATACTAGTTTTGGAAGGCTTCAAATTCAAGAAAAATATTCTTCCAATACAAACTTTTAGTAATACAACTATACAGGGGCAACTATATATCTATGTAAACCTATAGTCTATGCAAATGTGTATCCTTTTGCACAATTCCAATGAGTCATTGATCTTGATTTTAAGCTGTAAATAACTTTTTTCAGATTTTGCCTAAACACCTGAATAAGGGTATTTGTGGCAGAAATAGCTACCTGGATAGGATCTATGATCCTATTTCATGCTGTAGAATTGCTGCTGGGCAGCAGCTGCCTGGACAGGGACTACATTCCCAGGTCCCTTGAAACCCGATGGAACCATGGGACTAGTTCTCACTTAAATGTCCAGGTAAGGACATTTAAGAAGCAGGTGTACTTTCTCCACCCTCTCTCTTATAACCAGAAAAATGGATATTAATGCCTGGATTGACCTTAGAAGACATTCTTAACTGTCAAATGGGTTTTCCCTGGTTAAGAAATAAATTTCTATTGAATTCAGTCACTAAGACTCAGGTTTTATTTTGGGGGGTGGTTAGCATTACCTAAACTATTCAATAATAAAAGACTAAACAACAAAAACAAAAAATTCCTGGTATTTTTGGTGATATATTACTGGTATTTTAGTACTTAAAAGTAGCACATTTTATTTGAAATACTGAAGTCCTGGAGGTGACATTTACAATCACTAGACTTTGCAATGAATATTGTTCTCCCATATAATTCACCTCTTATCAATAATTGATGTAGAATGATAAAGCATAGATTTTGTTCAGATAGAAAATGTGGGGAATTTTATGAAAATGAAACTCTGAACAAATGTGTAGAGACTAGAAAAACTGAATTAATACAATATTACATTAAATGTGTCTAATATATTAAGAATATAACATATCAGTTCTTAAAGAATGCAAAATGGTTTAGACATTATAGTTGATTTCATATCTAGAAAAACTCAGTAAAATATCACTATAGGTATATCTTAGAGATATTGGTTTTTTTCCAGATCACCCACCTCAATAAAGCAGATATCACAATAAAATGAGTCACATGAATTCTTTGATTTGCCAGGGCATATAAAAGTTGTGTTTATACATACTATAGTTTATCAAGTGTGCAATAGCATTATGCCCAAAATCCAATGTATATACCTTAATTAAAAATACTTTATTGCTAAAAATGAGCCATCTGAGCCTTCAGCAAGTCATAATCTTTTTACAACAGTAACATCACATATCACTGATCACAGATCACCATCATAAATATAGCAATAATGAAAAAGTTTGAAATTTTGTGATAATTACCAAAATGTGACACAGAGACACAAAGTGAGCAACTGCTGTTGGAAACATGGTGCTGATAGACTTGCTAGACACAAGGTTGCCACAAACCTTCAAGTTGTAAAAACTCAATGACTGGAAAGTACAATAAAGTGAAACAATAAAATGAGGTATGTCTGTATTTCAGAATAGATAACTCCTCTATACTGACAGAATTGGGTGTATTTTCAGATCTAGTGGACTTCTCGTCCTTAAATGGAGCTACCTAGTTAAACACTGACTGATTTAGTTTCTGTGAATCCTTTTCCTTATGCTGACTATCCATAGGCCTGCTTTGGATATTTAACCCATATACATAAACACACATGGAGAAGCTTAGCATCTGTGTTCTCAGTGCCTAGAATGGCATGTTCATCCTGATTTTCACCATAAAAATTAATATTGTAACCCCAAAAATTCCTTGGTTAAAATACAAAAGTACCGGAGGAGTTAGCTCAGCAGAAAAACAGTACATTTCTTTCTGAATTACATGTTTTCTTCCATGACTATCTATGATCCCAATTGATGCTGCAAGGAACATTAGTAATTCTAGAGGTTTCTCTCCACTGAAGTATAAGTAGCTGATTTTACCACCCTCTCCTTGCTTGCAGGCAAGTCTGTGAGTAATTTTATCTCATAGTTATATGATTAGACTGACTAATGAACACATATCTAAGAGTCATTTTGCAAGATGGTCCCCCAGTTTTGTTCATATATATATATAAACTGACAGAAGTTGCTTTTGGTTTAGGCAGTCGGAAACATTAGAAGATGGGTAAGCCCATATAGACTGAGGACAACAAAAAGATTAAATTCTACGATCTGACCTAATGCAGGCTTTCTAAAGACCATGAATGGAGATATTCCCTTCCTCTCTTAAATTCTTTCTTGAAATATAAGAAACATTTCAAAAGAAAAGAAGGGTAATTGCAAGTCAAAACCACAAAAGATATTACCTCACACCAGTTAGAATAGCAATTATCAAAAAGATAAGAAATAGCAAGTGTTGGTGAGGATGTGGAAAGAAGGAAACTCTTGTGCACTGTTGGTGGGAATGTAAATTGGTACAATAACTATGGAAAACAGTATGAAGCTTCCTCAAAAAATTAAAAATAGAACTATCATATGATCCAACAATTTCACTTTGGGGTATTTATCTGAAATATACAAAATCAATATCTTGAAAAGATGCCTGCACCCCCATGTTCATTGGAGCATTACTTATAATAGCCAAGACATGGAAACAACAAAAGTGTTCATTAATGAAAAATGGATAAAGAAAATGTGGTCTAGAAGAAATTCTGCCATTTGGTACAACATGGATGGACCCTGAGGGCATTATGCTAAGTAAAATAAGTTAGACAGAGAAAGGCAAATACTATATTATATAATTTATCTGTGGATCTTAAAAAAATTAAAAACTCATAGATACATAGGTAGCTCATACACAAAGAATTCTTCTCAAGTGCACATGAAACATTTTCTAGAATAGACCATTTGTTAGGCCACAAAACAAGTCTTAGCAAATTCCCAAAGAATGAAATCATACCAAGTATCTTCTCTGATGAAAATGGCATGAAACTGGAAATCAATAGCAAGAGGAAAACTGGAAAATTCACAAAAAACATGGAAATTATACAACACTCTCCTGAAAAACCAATGGATTAAAAGAGAAATTAAAAAGGAAATAAAAAATTATCTTGAGACAATAAAAACAGAAATACAACATATCAGAACTTGTGGGATGCATCAAAAACATTCTAAGAGGGAAGTTAGAGCAATAAATAGCTACATTAAAAAGTAAGAAAAATACTAAATAAACAAATTACCTCTATGCCTTAGAGAATTAGAAAAAATCAAACTGAGCCCAGTTAGCAGAAGAAAGAAAAATAATAGATTAGAATAGAAATAAATGAAATAGAGAACAAAAAAACAATAGAGAGGATTAACCAAATTGAGTTGGTTCTTTGAAAAGATAAACAGAATTGTCAAACCCTTAGATAGACTAACCAAGTTGAAAAGAGAAAGGACCCAAATGAAAACCATTATAAATGAAAAAGGAGACATTACAACAGATACCACAGAAATTCAAAGATCATAAAAGGCTGCTATGAAAAACTATATACCAACTAAGTGGACAATCTAGAAGAAATGGAAAAAAATCTTAGAAGCATACAACTTAACAAGGCTGGATCAGGAAGAAATAGTAAATATGAATCGATCAATTACCAGCAAGGAGATTAAATTGGTAATCGAAAAACTCTGAATGAAGGAAAACTCAGGATCAGATGGTTTCACTGGTGAATTTTATCAAGTATTCAAAGAAATATTAATACCGATCCTTCTCAAATGCTTCCAAAAAAATCAAAGAGGATGGGACATTCCCAGACTCATTTTAGGAGGCCAGCATTATACTGATACCAAAACCAGAAAAGGATGCTACTAGAAAAGAAAAGCACAGGCCAATATCTCTGATGAACGTAGATGCAAAAATTCTCAATAAAATTCTAGCAAACCAAATTCTGTCACACATTAAAAGGATCATGATCAAGTAGGATTTATCCCTGGGATGGAAGGTCGTTTCAAAATATGCAAATCAATCAACATATGCATATGCAATCAATGTGATACTTCACATTAATAGAATGAAATAAAAGAAAGATTATCAAGAATGATAATCTTGATAGACACAGAAAAACCATTTGACAAAATTTAACATTCATTCATATTTAAAAAAAAAAACCTCTTAACAAATTAGGCATATATCTCAACATAATAAAGACCATATCTGACAAGTCCACAGCTAACATCCTGCTCAATGGTGAAAGGTTAGTACTTTTCCTCTAAGATCAGTAATAGGACAAGGGTGCCCACTCTCACTATTCCTATCCAACATAGAAGACTTAACTAGAGCAATCATGTAAGAAAAAGAAATGAAATGCAGAACTGGAAAGGAAGGAGTAAAATTGTCTTTATTTGCAGATGACATAATTGTATACATAGAAAACCCTACAGATTTACCCTCCCAAAAAACTTAAATTTAATCAATGAATTCAGTAAAGTTGCAGGATACAAAGTAACATACAAAAATCAGTAGTGTTTCAACACATTAACAATGAATTTTCTGAAAAAGAAATAAAGAAATTGATCTCATTTATAATAGCATCAAAAACAATAAAATACTTAGATATAAATTTAACTAAGAAAGTGAAAGATCTCTACTCCAAAAACTTCAATACACTGGTGAAAATAATCAAAGAAAACACAAATTAATGGGAAGGTATCTCATACTCATGGATTGGAATAATTAACATTGTTAAAGTGTCAATACTACAAAAAGCCATCTATAGATTCAATGCAATATCAAGACTGCAACGACATTTTTTATAGAAGTAGAAAAAACACTCCTAAAATTTACATGAAACAACAAAAATCTGAATAGCCAAAGATTTCTTGAGAAAGAAGAAAAAAGCAGGAGACATCACACTTTCTGCTTTCAAGCTATACTATAAAGGTATGATCATCAAAATAGTATGGTGCTGGCATAAAAATAAACAGATAGACCAATAGAAGAAAATTTAGAGCTCAGAAATAAACCTAAGCAAATATGGTCAATTAATATTTGACAAGGGAACTAAAAATATTCAATGGGAAAAAGACAGACATTTTAATAAATGGTGCAAGGATAATTGGATATTCATATGAATGAAACTGGACCCATATCTTACACCACTCACAAAGATTGACTAAAAATATGTTAAAGACTTAAATGTAGGACCTGAAAGCATGAAACTCCTAGAATAAAACAGGAATAAAACTTCTTGACATGGGTTTTGCTAATGATTTCTTGGATATGACACAAAACACAAGCAACAACAACAACAAAATAAACAAGTGGAACTGCATCAAACTATAAAGCTTATGCACAGCCAAAAAAAAAAAATCATCAAAGTAAAAAGACAACCTATGAAATGGGAAAAAATATTTGCAAACCTTAAGTCTGATAAGGGGTTAACATCCAAAATATATAAAGAACTCATATAGCTCAATAGCAAAACAAAACAAAACCAACACCAAAAAACCAAAAAACAAATAATATAGTTAAAAATGGGCAAAGATCCTGAATATATATTTTTCCAAAAAAGACACATGAATGGTCCATAGGTACATGAAAGATGCTCGATCAACATTACTAATCATTAGGGAAAAAGAAATCAAAACCACAATATCACCTCACACCTGTTATAATGGCAATTATCAAAAAGACAAGAGATAACAAATGCTGGAGTGGATGTAGAGAAAAGGGACTCCTTGTACATTATTTGTGGGATTGTAAATTGGTTCAGTTACTATGGAAAGCAGTATGCAGGATCCTCAAAAAATTAAAAATAGAACTACCAAATGACCTAGCAATTCCACATCTGGGAGTATATCCAAAGGAAACAAAAACACTAACTCAAAAAGATATCTGCAACCCCATGTTCATTGAAGCATTATTTGTAATAGCCAAGACATGGAAATATCCTAATTGTCCATCAGTGGATGAATAGATAAAGAAGCTGTGGTATGTATGTATGCACACACAGACACACACACACACACACACACACACACACACACACACACACACACATATACACACAGTGGAATATTACTTAGCCATAAAGAGTGAGGAACTCGTAGTATTTGCAACAACATGGATGGACCTTTAAGGCATTATGCTAAGTGAGTCAGACAGAGAAAGATAAATACTGTATGATCTCACTTATATGTGGAATCTTAAAAAAGAAAAGGACAGAAAAACCAAAGTCATAGGAGAAGAGATCAGACTTGTGGTTACCAGAGGCAGAGGGTGGTGAGAGGTGGAACTGGAAGAAGGTTTTCAAAAGGTACAAACATCAAGTTATAAGATACTGAAGTACTAGGGATGTAATGTACAACACAATGATTATACCTAATGCAGCAGTATGATATATATGAAAGTTGTTAAGTGTAAATCCTAAGAGCTCTCATCACAATGAAATTTCTTCCCTTTTTTCCTTTTTTAAATTGTATCTATATTGAAAAGATGGATTTAGCTGAACCTATTGTGGTAATCATTTCAGAATATATGTAAATCAAACCATCATGCTGTATGTCTTAAAATTCTACAGAGACATATGTCAAGTATTTTTCAATAAAACTGGCAAAAAAAATGTATTCCTAGCTACAGAAAACAGATTGGTGGTTTAGAGGCAGGGGGCAAGGGGATGAGGGAATGGGCAAATGTGTAAGGTGATTGAAGGTACAAGCTTTCAGTTATAGGATAAATAAGTTGTGGGTATGTAATGTACAGCATGGTGACTATAGTTAATGACACTGCATCACATACTTGAAAATTTCTAAGAGAGCAAATCTTAAAAGTTTTCATCACAGGAAAAAATTATAACTATATGTATGGCGATGGATGTTAACTAAACCATTGTGATAATCATTTCACAATATATACATATATCAAATCATTATGTTGTACACATAAAACTAGTATATATAATAGCATATGTCAATTCTATTTCAATTTAAAAAAGAAAGGTAAGATTTGGTTTTAAACATGAAGACTTGGATGTGAATATTGGATACTCACTTGGAGGTATTCAACAGGCAACTGAAAATGCAGGATCTAAGCTTGTCACGGGCATCAGGTCTAAACATACAAATATGGAACGAAACCTGATAAATGGATCTGGCCGAGATGACTTCAATGTTCCCCTCAGCTTGACTAAACTTTAGACAGATTTCTTAGATTCTAAATACTCTAACTTTGTTTTCTTAGAGCATTTGTTTTAGAAAACTTGCAATTGTAAATTCTTTCTCTGCATCTTCGAGATGCAAATTTTATCCCAGCCTCTTGCCAGTTTTATAACCCAGGAATGTCTTTCCCAGGGACCTGGGAGCCATCTCTTTGAAATGTAATCATCAAGAAAGATAGTGTTTTTATCTCTCAGTCTCTATGGGAGGGTATGAGCCTAACTTCAATAAGCACCAATTAGCAAACACAGATAGCCTAGTCACATTGATCAACCTCCCCCTAGTACTCTTTTCTAGTACTTTTCCACTAGCTCACCCTACTGCTTAAAACTCTCTTGCCTTTTGTCTCAGCAGAGTTGAGTTCAATACTTCTCTGTTGCAATGGTTTTGAAGAAAGTCACATATACGGAATCTAAAAATGGTACTGATGAACTCAGTGACAAGAACAGGGAAGCAGATACAGGGAATGGACTGGAGAACTCGAGGTATGGGAGGGGGCGGGGGGTGAAGGGGAAACTGAGAAGAAGCGGGAGAGTAGTACAGACATATATATACTACCAACTGTAAAATAGTCAGTGGGAAGTTGTTGTATAACAAAGGGAGTCCAACTCGAGGATGGAAGATGCCTTAGAGGACTGGGGCAGGGAGGGTGGGGGGGAATCGAGGGGGGGGCGTCAAGGAAGGGAGGGAATATGGGGATATGTGTATAAAAACAGTTGATTAAACCTGGTGTACCCCCCAAAAAAATAAAATAAAATAATAATAATAAAAAAAAAAAAAAAAAAAAAAAAAAAGAAAGTCTTTCCTTTCTCTTTAACTTATCCAGTGCAGTTTTTCTTTGTCACATCCACCTGAGCCATGGGGTATTTGAAATACCCAAGAAAGACAGTGAGAAAGAGATGAAGGACAATTATGTAAATTGGGAAAACTCAACCATTTAATTAGAGGACTAGAAAAGGAATTGGAGAAGCAGGAAGAAAACAGAATATGTAACACAGAATTTAAAGGCCAAGAGAATTTCAAGAAGGGAGATGTCAACAGTATCGCTTCTGCATTAAGATATGGAAATTGATTACTGAAAAAAATGAATAAAAAGTAATTGTACAAAATGAGTAGGAGATAAGTGTTGATATTCATTCTAACATCTTTATTGACTGCACACTGTGTGCCATGCAATTTTTAAAGTTTGGATTTCACAGGTGAGTGAAATAAGCAAGATTCATGTTCTCATGTAACTTACATTGAGTTGAAGGAGACAAAAAATAAAACAAAATAAAAATAACTAATAAAAAGCAAAAGAAGTATCAGAAATGATAGATGTTGTCAAGGAATTTGAAGAGAATGTTCCAATAGAAAGTGACTGGAAAAATATTTTTGGTTGGATTGGCCTCTCTGAAGGAGGTTTAATTTGGCTGTGATTTGACTTACCAGAAGGAGCCAGCCATGAAGAGCAGATCTGCTATGACAAAGACCCTATTGCAGGAACAAGCTGGTTGAGTTCAAAGATGCAGAACCTGTCTATAGCACAGTGAATGAGCCTGAGAATTGTATGAGATGAGATTGATAGAGACCATAAAATTGTAGACCACTGTGAGGTATTTGGATTTTATTTTCAGCGTGATGTGAAGCCATTGGAGGGGTTTGAGCATGAAAGTGACATCATCAGGTTTACGTTTTAAAAGGATAATTCTGACAGCTTTATGGAGACTGAATTTTAGAGATGCATGACGGGAAGCAGAGAGATCCTTTGGGACACTGCAACCCTCCAGGCTAGAGACTGTAGTGGTTTGGACCAGAGTTCATGAAAAAAGCAGTTTCAATAAAAAAAGAGAGGCCGGGAGTCAGATTTGTGTGGGAGGAAGTAGAGATGGGTGATGTGGGAGCAGAGGCAGCAGATGTGGTCTTTTCTTACATACTTTGAATGTAAGATTTGGAGGTCAGAAATAAGAAGCATTAAAAATCTTCTTCATGTAAAGGAATATTTTCAGAAGAGAAGAAAATCGATGTAAAGGAGAAAATGAGTTTACTGCAGAAGGAAAGGGTTTAACTTTTGAAACAGCAAGTGTAAGAATAAAGAAAGTTGTTCCAAGAATGTAGATGATTCTTGGAATGTTGTAAACCTTTTCATAGTTTAATAAATGAACAAGCAACTCCTTCCTTTCTCTCCTTTCTCCTTTGGAAGAACAAAATACAGAATGCTTAAGATAAATAACAATGGAACTTAAAGCCTAGCAAATGTTAATTTGTAGCCCTAGAACCTCAATTATTCTGGAACTTGTAGATCAGCATCAGTGCCTACTTCTTTTATCAGCTGCTACTGAACGCTCTCTGGGTCCCAGAGGAACTGAACAGGAAAGTCACAATGTAAGAGGACCAAAGTGAAAACAAAATAAAACTACTATTGCCCCTGCTACTAGAACCACTATTCCTACTGTTCCTACTACACTACTACTAATAATAACAATAATAAATATTTTTCCTACAGATTTCCTTTGTGAATAGGACTGGTTTATAGAATAAGGCCTAAAAAGACTGTTCACTGGACAGGAGACCAGTGAAACTCTGAAGTCACTTCTGAATATAAAATTCATGCTGGAAAGTAATTTCAAGCATGTGACCCAACTCCTCGCTAATGTGTCCTTCTAGCTCCTCAACTATGCTTGTGAAAGTAAAGATCATGAATGCAATGGTCAAGGGGGAGCTCTCTTTTTTCATAGTCTATTAAAAAAAAAAAACTTCCAAAGGTAGGAGCATCTCTTGCAGCTGCAATAGCAACTATAGCCCACAGGATGAAAACATTTTTTTGCTTTGGTACCCCAAAAAGACAAGGCAACTTGAGCTTTGATATTTTTCTCAGAGGATATTCCCTCAAACAGAAATTGATCTCTCAATGCTTTCTTGCCACTCTAACGGATACTCTCTGGGAAGCTAGGCAAAGAGATAAAATATTTTGGTGGCATTATATGAACATATTGCCATTGCCATTCATTTCTGAAATCATGTCATGATAATGATTCCTTATTAAGTATACATTTGGTTTCAAGATCATGAAGTTCTGCCAAATTTCTGGTAGTAAGACTTATCATCATATTACTGACAAGAAGTAGAGAGATGTTCATAGTAGCTTGGAGGTTGGACCAGAATATCACCAGTATCTCTTATAATTCTAAGGTTATATGAATTCTGTGTTTCCTATGGGAAGCAGAGGACTGTGAACCTGTCATCTTGGCTCCTGAGCTAAACTCACAAAACCTGACCCCTTAGAAGACAGTGTAAGTGGGGGAAAAAAAAATATATATATATATATATATGTATGTTTACAGATACTCCAAGCACAATTTGCTGCTTGTTTCTTGAAGATCCCAAGACATCCAGATGATTATTTTTTTTTCCATAATAAGCACATGAAAGGTGAATTTTTGTGCCTTGGGGATTGGTGTGAGTTTCATTCAGTCTGCTTTGCTGTACTCCATTTAAGAGTGGAAAGTATATATGTCATCTCTAATTGGAACTCCCAGGCAGAAATGATGCCATCAGGGAACTTAAAATATGTGGCCGTTTGAATCACCCTGCAGACCAACCATATTGCTAGAAAGCAAATAATTTACATTTAAATAACTTATCTGCATTCACCTAATTTAAAAGTAATCTTTATTCTTTTTCAACTAATCCCCAAACTTATGGACTAGTTTGATCATATTTGTGCAATAAAATTGAAATTTTCAGATATGGTAGGTAATCAATTTTAGTCACCTCATCTGCGTTTCCAATCTCATTACAGATTGCAATTTTCAGTGCAGATTACATGATGACCCATCAGTGGCTTTGTTGTTTCTGAATTACCGATTCCTTGCCTACTGCCAGATAAGAACAAAGCCTATGCATCAGCCTGACAGCTTGCAAACAGAAAATGGGCTTGTAGGATTGGATTTAAATCCCAGGTGTAGGGGATAATTACCACATCACTCATGCAGTAACTGAAAAATGGTATTTCAACAAGAAAAATTACATTCCTTTTATAGTGCCAACAGAAATCATTATTTGAGGCTTCACACTGATTCACTGTATCATTACATGTGCACTGTACTCATTAAATGTAATGTTTGTTGCAACATAAAAAAGTTATTGTTTTAGGTACTTTGGTGGAGCAGGTAGCTTAAATTTAAGGTTTGTGGAACCTTGATGGTGTAGAGGTCGTTTGGACTCTAATATATATCGTGCAAGAGAAATGACAACCCAGACGCAGAGCTTTCCAACCGGCTCCTGTTACAGGAGGCGTGGATAGATAGTACGAAAGAAAATGGAGTATAAATCTTTTGTTTCAAAAACCCCAGCCATTTAACCCTACAGTCTGTCCAGAGGAAGAGGACAAATAATGATTCAAATCTCCTCGACAGAGCACTGCTGCATAGTGCGTATTTTACCATTAGCTTTGAAATCACTGAAGCTCAACATACACATTCTAAAGGACGCAAGGATGGAGACCGTATTCATTGGAAAAATCATTAAAGAAAACTGTGGCAGACATACTGGAAATGCACTCCTCACCCCTGGTGTTTGGTCCATCAGCCACAAGGCTGCAGTTGTTTCCCAATGATTGTGCAAGCAGCACAATAATGAAAGAAAGATCGGCAGTCATCTGTACGTGCAGAAGGCTACGCGTGGACTGCTGAGAGTTAACAACGCAAGCTGTATTAATCGGAGCCCTAGTTATGTTTATGGCCAACTGACTTTCTCATTAAAATGATCAAAATTGTACAAAAGAGGACATGCCCTCAGATTTGCTGTGCTCTTGCATGTACTCCAAGGGGTGGCACTGAAGTTAGATAGATGGATGGATGGATAGATAGATAGATAGATGACAGATAGATAGATAGATGATAGGTAGATAGGTAGATAATAGAAAGATGGAATTTTAGGTGTCAGCTCACGGCTTCTTTGCCTTGAATTCATAAATTAATATAAAGAGCTTAAATCTCTTCCTGTGTGTAGAGAATGAGACCTTCTGTGGAGCTGCTTAAAGTACAATTGTGAAGAGCTGAAATGTCTTTCTGAGCCTCTATTCCTTTCACCTCTATAGCCTTTTTGTCTTGACAGTCTCTTCAGAGTGGCTAAGGCCTTACGGATGCTGAAGCGTGTGTGGAAGGCATGTAAGGTTTTCTCATTTCTCTCCAAGCTTAGGAAGATACTGCCAGCAACAGACTTAATTTTCTACGAGCCAGTTCCTATCCTCTTGTATTCTAAGAGAAGACCTAACAAACTCTAAAGTGGTATATACAAATATGTTACCTGTCCTCAAGGAACTTACACTCTAGTTGGAAAAGAGGAATGTGGAAATAAAAAATATATAGTAACAAAAGTTTATCAGTATCAAGGGCTGAATGAGTAACAGGGTCCCAGTTCCTACAAGGGAAGCAGTAACCATGGCTAGAGGAGGCTACAGGCAGAAGGAGGGGCAGTGAGGGAAGGACATCCCTTAAATAAACCAGGGAGCGCTGAGGGAACTCCAAGAGTAAAATCTTCTTCCATGATAAGACCACAAGGTAGTGTGCTACTCTCTTAGATGTAAGGTTTTCAAAGACAGACTGGCAATGTTGCTGGTACATATCAGGCACTAAATCACATTAATCTGAACCTTAATCATAATAAAAATAAACATTTATGTATGTGCATTTTTATGTAAGGCATGGTGCATAGCCCTTACAATATTTTTTTTTAAATATATATGTATGTATTATTTATTTATTTATCTATTTAATTTCTTGGCTGCAGTGGGTCTTCATTGCTGTGTGCAGGTTTTTCTCCAGTGGCGAGTGGGGGTTACTCCTTGTTGCAGTGCACTGGCTTCTCAGTGCGGTGGCTTCTCTCGTTGCAGAGCATGGGCTCTGGGCACGTGGACTTCAGTAGTTGCAGCATGTGGGCTCAGTAGTTGCGGCTCGCGGGCTCTAGAGCACAGGCTCAGTTGTTGTGGTGCACGGGCTTAGTTGCTCCATGGCGTGTGGGATCTTCCAGGACCAGGGATCGAACCTCTGTCCCCTGCGCTGGCAGGTGGATTCTTAGCCACTGTGCCACCAGGGAAGTCCAACCCCTTATGATAATTTATCTCATTTAATTCTCATGCCAATCCTGTGAGGTTATTATCACCCTGTTTCAAATAAGTGGAATTTGAGACATGGAGAGAGGCAGTAATCTGCCAGGTGACAGAGCCAGGATTTGAACTGAGCATGTCTTTCTACAGAGCCTGTTCTCTTAATCACTACCCTGTATAGTTATAATGCCTTCATAGTAGATTAGAAAACTAACATTTTAAAAACAGTCCTTTTTGTTCTCATGTACAAAGCTAACATTACCTAACCCCAGTCATCTACCAACTACAAACCATCATAGCTACTAAGTAAACACGCATCGCGTTGATGGCCATTTGAAAATGACTTGAAGATCCAATTAATAGTCATAACACACATCTCAGGTGTGGGTCAAATCCTACATTTTCTTTGAAGAGCACACTCTGCGCTCCAGCTATGCACTATTTAAATTCTGTGTTGTTGGTGGCATTTCGTTCTATTTCTTGAAATGCAAAGCATAACCTATTCCACCCACTCAGAAACTCAGCAAACTCAAAGAGATAAGTCCCTTTGCAAAGAGGCCTTAGAGGAAATTTTCCCCCAGGCTTATCAGGGAGAACAATGCGCATTTGGTTCTGGATCAGGTGGTCATATTAGAAAATGCATTAAAATGCAGGCTGACAAACAAGACCAAATGCAAAATTACCATTCTGTTCTGCTCCTGACAGCACTGTGGAGAATGGGATTTCTCTGTATTCGTGCCATCGGGGCCTTTACATGGCATGGTTTAATTGGGGGTCAACATGTGGTTGAACTGGAGATTGTAAGCTGTGTTCAGAAATTAAAACCAACCAGACATGAATGTCGTTGCCCATCTGTGAAGTCCCTGTAGTACACAGGCTAAATCTTCCACATGAAAATCCCTGCACCTTCCCAGCACCCTGTCTCTGGTCACGCTTCCCCTGCAGCTTCTAATTTAGTAAGAAACTGAGCAGCCACATTCATCTAAGAATCCCTGTGCAGGGAGGCTGATCAAACGCCACCCCTACGTGAATAAATTGGCTGTGCCCAGAGTAAGAAAATCTGCTGTGTATTCTTAAAAGGAACGCGATCAGAGCATGTGTGATTTACAAACTATCCACTATTTGTATTGCCACATGAAAATAAATGGATTTGGTCCCCATTGTAACTCAGCTCTTTCTCCCAAGGCTGGAGGGGTTGCCTGTTTAGCCCTGTGGCGTGCTCTTGTGAGGGCAGGGAGAAAGCAGCTGCTTACATTACCTGGGAGGACTCTCTTTAAAAGCCTCTCTTGCTCTAAAGAGCTTTGCTGCTTAGTTCTGTTTTTCCTGAACATGTTAGATGTTGCCCGTTGGTGCTGCCTCCTGCCACCTCATTGTTCACCGCTGGGTTGTGCGACATCTTCATGCTTGGGAAAGGTGCTGTACACATTGCACACAGGATATCTCATTGTGTGGGAGTTAGGGCCAGGCCAGGAAGATCTCACAGCATTAGGGCTCCTCCAACCTGGGAGGTAGGTGTAGGAGTGGAGAGGTGGCACTGTCCTCACTCCGTGCACAAGTAAGTGAAATGACTAGCCTGAAGCCACCTAGGAAGGGAAAGGCATGCACAGAAAGAAGTCGAACAGAGATCATATGTGTGTTTCTACATTGCACGGCTGCATCTTTCCTCCTTTGTTAAAGTGGCAAAATGGCTTTACGTTGTTCATGACGGGAAGGGGGTTTTCCTTGCTTCCTCATTTCTGATTCTGTGGATAATAAATGTTTCCATGATCTATTTTAACTTGCCCCCTGAAACACTCTTGGGGGAAAAGGAAAAAAGAAGTTTGTCCCCTCTGGGCAAGGCCAAAATGTAGCGACGGAGACAGAGAAGTTAACTGTCTGCCTGGTGTTTTCAAGTGGCAAACGTTGCCATGCACCTTCAAACAACGTGTTCAGTTTTGAATTGTTCAGTGGACTGAATGAGGAAATTGTTAAATCTTTCATAATGAAATGCAAATCCTGTTACAGTTTTCAGAATTCTGGGCAGCCAATACAGCCATTTTAGACATATTCACTGCTTAACCCAAGACACAAAATTTACATTTCCGCAGTATCCTTAAGTCAGATGCTTTGTAAGACTCAATCTGGAGATGATCTCTGGCACCGTGGACTATTTCTGAGCTTTCCTTAACTATTCTTAAACCCAAAGTCTCTGTACAATTGCTCTAAGGCTGGTTCTTTCACTTAATTAATATTTATTAATCACTTACCAGCAAGAAAACTCTATGCTGGGTGCTTAGGGGAGGATGAACAGTACCTGATTCTACTTTCAATCAGTTTATAATCTCATAGATGTTTTAAGCCTCCCAAACTGGTTACAATATCCATAGAAAAAGGTCTGAATTACAGACCCTGGAAGACTGGGATCATATTTAATGGAGGTAACTAGAGGAGGTGACTAGGAGTCAGGTCTTAATGTAAGGGTAGAATTTTTTGAAGGGCAGAGATGAAGAAAAGAATTATAGATGGATGGAAAAGAAAAGAAAACTGTGCATCCAGGCTAGAATGTAGGTTATACGATCAGGAGTAGTGGAAGGCGGATAGAAATGCTGGCTTGTATTTCATTTGATTGTTAGTAGAAATAGAGGATGCTGGAGGCTGTTGCTCAGGAAAGTGCCATAAGCAAAGCAATGTTTTAGGAAGGTACATCTGGAACTAGAAGCAGGGGGACCAGTGAAAATAATAAGGGCTCAAATGAGAGTGGGAGTATTGGAGAGGGGAAAGAAGAGACAGATGTGAGAGGAACGGAAGTCTTGCTGGACTCCGTGCCAGAGCACAGCCCACAGAGCCCTGAGCTGGAGTGGATAGCCATGCCTAACAGGAAGCAGAAGAGGGTGAACCAAGAGAGGGAGGCAGAGACAGGGCAGAAATAGAGGATTCAGATCAGTATTGGGTACGTTAAGAGACTAAAAGAAGAGAGGTGTTTGTTTTTGTTTTTCTTCAAATAGAAGCTTGAGGTCAATAATATCAAAAGCTGTAAGGTCAATGATAAGAATGATAAGTAGCCACTGGAATTCAAAATCAGGAAGTCATTGTTCACTGCCAGGAGAAGAATTTCAGATCACAACCATTAGGGGGTGAGAGATGGCAGGGGAGTCTCCTCCCAGCTCTGTCTTTAAAATATTTTGGCCTGTAACTTGGAGAGGATGTGAGGAAAATAAGCATTAATATGTGGATGATGGCAGTGGAAAGAGGCGTGATCATTCTGGGGAGGATTTTGGTGGTAAGAACTTGAAATGAGAATCTCCTTTGATTACAAAAGCAATTACATCTTATTTGAATTTATTTTAAGGAAAAATATATTGTTGATTTAAAAAATGATCTATAGGAATGCTTATTACAAGTCTTTATATCAGGTGAAAAATTTGAAGTAACATAAATGAATTCTGATACATCTGCCATAGAACATAGACCCATATAGCCCTATGAAGATCTATTGTTTAAAAAAAAAACTCATGACACAGAAAAGAGAATAATTTTTTTTGTCAGTTATTAAGTGAGTTAAACAGGTTATCATTTAAGTGTGATTTCATTTTTGAATGTAATTCTACATACTGCAAACATACCATTTACGTATAAATGTATATACATTTAAGTGTAATACACACACACATATACACAAAATATATATACATTAGCTATAGCCAGATATTTTTGTTCCCCTCACCAAACCCACTCTATACACATTGCTACCTTATTTCCTGCCTCCTGCTCTATGATTTATTTGGATGGCCTTGGTGGGCTCCCTTGTGCTATAGTATGGGTAGGACAATAGGAGACTAAGGCAGGAGATTGGAGGGAGGGAAAGCAGTGAAGGTTTGCATATGTAATTCACCAACTCCATCCCAGGGTTGTTACTTTGGCCTCTTTGCGTTCCTCAAAGTACGCAGCTCCTACCCATGCTGAGTTCTTCTCTCCAAGGTTCTCTGCTCCAGAGTTCTTGTACGACTGTTTTCCCTCAATCCTTCAGGTTCAGAGCTGATAAAAGATAGGTAATAGACATGATGCACTATCCCTCATGGTTCCCCTGCATCCTGTCCACATTTTAAAATTATCTCTTTATTGAACTCTTTGATTTAGTCCAAGCCTGAGTTTGCCTAATTTGAGTGAGACCTTGAATGATACGTGACATCAATCTTTATACAAACTATTTCTGCTACTTGGAAAATTCCAGGTTTGCCTGGAGAAGTTTAATTCATTTAGTCTGGTTTGTGCTGCTAGAAGTTTATACAATTTTAGGGGCCCTATTTAAGCAAAATAATATAAATTTATAAACACAAATCTAAGCATAAAAGTAATAGGTATTTAGAATGAGAAAATAAACAACACACTATACATTTTAGAAACTACTTTATATTACAAAGCTTCTCAAATCGGAAAAAATAGGATAATGGTTTTATTAATCAACCTTCTGACACAGCTCTATCATATGATTTTTCCAACATTTGTTGCCTACATATTCTGTTTCTTTAAATAACAATTTTGTAATCTTGTTTTCAGTAGAGAAAATACAAAGATAAGTAGATCTTTCCTCCAGTATGGATGAAAAATATTTTGATAGTTTAGAAAAGTTCATTAAGCTTCACAACATGATAAGATTATGTCGTTTTTTAAGAATGTTAAATTTAGGAAAACCTCTCTCTAATATAATTCACATATATATATGTGTGCGTGTGTTCTAAGATTTTAAGGCATTATTAAGTGTATTCCTGGCAGGAGAGAACTTTCATTTTGACCACTCATCAATGAGATCAAATCCTCTTTTACTTATAATTTTATATATCAAATGACTGGAAGGACTTGCCACAGATTAATTTCTGGTTGTGCACATTTTAAATCTTGTTTCTCTTCTTCCATCCATGTTCTTGTAGTGTTAGGTGCCGTAGGAAATAGTCATATAAAGATATGAACTCTGACCCTGCACCTTTGTGTCCCAACCCTGAGTGAGCTGACGCAGTATATCAGAGGAATATCCTGGAACTTAAATCTACCTCAGGATGGCTAGCGATAACTTATCTACACATGGATATGACTGCAAACCACAGAAATGCACCCCACTAACCCAAACTGTTTCCAAGTCAACTTTCTCCTATCATGTGCTAAAAAAGCCTGTGGCTTCTCCAAGGCCACCTGAGCCAAGAGGAAGTATGTTGGAGGGGATGTTGGAGTAAAGAAAGAAAAGTGATCTTAAATACCAATGGTTAAAATACATTGTACAAAACACGAGACCATAAGAACACAATGGAAGGGACCCATGCAAGTGCAAGGCCCTGAAGTGTAAGCTTCATCAGTAAATTCACTTCGGGTTTATTCAAATCACCTCAATTTAGACGTTCTTAAGTCTCTTGTCGCCCAGACCTAGCTCCTTACATTCCACACACTACAGGCAGAATTAGTCCCCCATCTCTTCTTCTGCATTCTCATAGTTCCTTAAAGATTCTTCTTTATAAATACTTTCTTATTATAGTATAACTAATGGTTTAAAAACCATTTGTCTGTAAGCTCTTGATTTTGTCTTAGTTAATAAAGGTGTAGAACCTGGCAACTGATGAAACTTACACCTTTGTATAGGTGTTCAAAAAATGTTTTCTCTTAAATTAATAAACCAACTAATTAATAATATGCGATGAGATAAAGAATAGTCAAAAAAAACACAAAGCAGGTAGAAGAATTTGAAGCGTGGTTATAGAATGGAAGGAGTCAACTAAAAGAGGATAAAACAAATCTTAAAGAAACAGAGCAATGATGCAGTGGAGAAGAGAAAACTGGTAAGCTCCCAAAAGATGCCTTGATCCTCAGAAAGGGAAGGTAGGTAAATCATAGCTGAAATGAGGGGATATAACTGGAATTTAAAGTGCAAGAGGGACTTCCCTGGTGATCCAGTGGTAAAGAATCTGTCCTGCAATGCAGGGGACGTGGGTTCGATCCCTGGCCGGGGCAACTAAGATCCCACATGCCGCAGGGGAACTGAGATCCCACATGCCACACGGCAACTAAGCCTGCACCACAACTACTGAGCCTGCGCACCACAACTACTGAGCCTGCTCACCTCAACTAGAGAGCCCATGTGCCACAAACTACAGTCTATGTGCTCTGGAGCCCGCCCCACAACTAGAGAAAGAGAAAACCCGCAAGCCACAACTAGAGAGAAGCCCACGAGCTGTAGGGCAGAGCCTGCGTGCCACAACGAAGATCCCGTGTGCCGCAACTAAAACCTGATGCAGATAAAAAATAAATAAAAATAAATAAATAAATAAAGTGCAAGAGACCAACCAGTTAGAAAAGGAACTGATAGAAGTATATCACGAAATCAAAGAGGAGTAAACAAATGATGGTGACAGAGGACCCAAAGTTGTCTTATAACTAGCTCGAAACCTGTAATTGTTTTTTTTAATAATTCTGCACTTTGCAAAAATCCATTTTGACAACCCAGCCACTATTGTTAGAGAGAGATTATCAAAATGTCTCAATGGAGAATTCAATCTCCTGAACCATAACCAGTAGAACCAAAGTTCTCCATCAAATGTCTTGACAGCATTTTGTGGACCAAACAAAATATATCTGCAGACTCAATCCTGCCCACAGGCAACCAGCACATAACCTTTATTTCAGTGTCATTCAACATCTATAAAAATTATAAAGAAGGACTCTATTCCCTCCCTATCACCTCCAATGAACTGAATTACAAATCCACATGTGGAACCAAGGAGAGCTGCGGAATTGTGTTATTGTGAGGAGTTTATTAAACATGTTAATTTGTTTATGTCAGAGTGATATATTCATTATTCTAAAACTAACATGATTAGCCCTCAATAATGGTGACATGTGTCAATAGAGGGGATGCCAAATTAAGAATTGATGGGTTAAAAGAAAAACAACTAAGAATGTAGTCAATTGATCTGATTTGCACAGGGCTTCGGACCAATAAAGATGGAAAGCAAAGGGTTTTAATGATAAGGCAAGTTCCCATTTCACCACTCTGTAGCCTGCCACTAATATAGAGCTCTATCCTATCATAGCTAGGATTCTCTCTCCAATTACAAATCCCTTGACTGATAGACACCACCATTCTGCTAGCGGAATGCATCATGCCTTAGCCTGCAGGGAAAAGAGATTTGATTTCATTGTTACACTTATTAGAGAACTAACTCCATTTAACAGCATTATGAACAGAAACTAAGTGCTAAGTGTATATAGATGACTCCACTAGGCCTTATAAAACAGCCATAGACTAATAGCTTCAAACAAATTCTTCAAAACAAATGTGTAATCCAGGATTCAAAACAGATATGGGGTTTCATCATTAGTGATAAATTTGGTTCTTCAACTCTGTTCCCCAGAATCACAAGTAGATGCTTAAGGAGAATACAAGAGGAGATTTTACATAAGATGCACCATGAAATGCTTCCTTTCCATAGTTTATTAAATCTCATGCCCAAGTAATATAGGCTCCTCTCATCTTTTCATTAAGGTGGGAAAACAACCGAATTGCCCACTATGAGGTGGGGACTCTTATTGAGCTTTAGTCTAACTGTGCTAAAAAAAAAAAAAACAACTTATAATGAAGATATTCCTAAAGTCTCAAGGGAAATTGGTCCTGTGTCTAACTGACCTTTTCTCAATATGTCTCTTTTAGTGTTTAACCTAAACCTTCTACTGTTTCAGTTTAATCCCATTTATTCTGGTTCACTCCCCAGTGTCCACATTGACTAAAGGTAATGCTACCTCTGGGAGTGAAACTGCAGTCCTGGATAGGCAGGTTTATCAAGGCTGCTAGTGAAGGAGAGGAGAAAAGAAAATGCCTCGGGTAGTCACAAATGGATCAAAATCCAATATAAGTGGCATAACATTCAGTATTTATGATAAATGATCTAAACAAACAAAAACTAAGTGTTTCAGTGGGTATGAATAGGGGAATGAGGAAATAGAAGAGAGAAACTATATATCAGAACACTTCGCAATGATTCTCTGAAAATTTCCTATAATTGCTTCTTAAATTGATAGTTTTTTAAGTTCATGGAAAAGACCTTTGAGATGTAAGAGCGTATGAATTCATGGAGAATAATTTAAGCATGATGAATTAATTTCCTTATTACATAAAGTTGCTAGACCAATGGACTAGAGAGATTAAGGATTATTCCCAGGTCTCTGGGCTCCCTACTACTTGGTGGATAATTGTGGGCTGGTGAAGACTGAAGGAAGAAGAGGTTAGGAGGAAAGAGAATACATTAAATTTGAGGTACCCTGAGATATCCATGTAGAGCTTTCAGGTAGACAATTGGATACCAAAATGTGGAGATGAGGAGACAAGCTTGGGTTGGAAAAATATATTTGCAAAAAGATGGATGGAGACACAGGAGAAAAAAGTTAATGGAGAGGGAGGAGAAAAATTTGGATCAGGTGGTGTCTTAAGGGGTCAGAGGAGAAATGTTTCAAGAAGGTTATGGTAGTAACTGTATTGAGTGCCACCAACTGGTTGAATCAGATGAGGAAAGAAATGTACCCATTAGATTGAAGATGTGGTATTATCCTACTGACATGCTATGCAAAAATATCTTAACTGTAATTTTTCTTTTTCTTATTTGTAACTTCAGTTTCTCAACTGTTACCAGCAATGACTGCGGATGTAGTTTTGTTAAAATGAATACCCAGCTCTTTTTTGTTGCAAAATATCCCCTGTTGGCCAGAGGAAAATTCACACCTTAGTTATTTGGGGAATCACCAAGGATGCTGACATTACCTATAAAACAGTACTAGCCACTCCTTGCTACCAGTAGGGATGGAAACCCACCACACCTGCTGCCAATGAAACACGATAGTGGTGCACAACACTGGAGACCTGATGGCCGCCAGGACACTTTTGTGACTATAGAGGCAGATCGATCCCCCTGCTGTATTCACTTGAGGATATGGCACAATAAAGCTGCTTGGACACTAAAGTATATAGAATGCAGTGAGACAGCCCTATTAGCTCCCATGCACTCAGTCCTATCCTCAGAGAACACAGCCGTCTCCAGGATAGTTGGATTCAGCAAGAGCTCGTCCATTGCTATAGGGGGCAAACTATTGCTCTACGCACCACAATCTAGCTTCCTCCTTTCCTTCTGGGAAGTTCCACCTCAGGGGCTTCTAATTGTCTTTCCAGCTATCTGGCTTCTTTCATTGCCCCCCCAGTGCACCAGATACGTGTGAATACAGCAGAAGCTCAATGGACTCTTCAGTTTCTTTGCAAATTAATGGCTGCAAATGGGGAGGGTGGAGCCCGCACAATTTCATTGCCATAAGAGCTCTGTCCCTCATCCATTTAAGACACTTTGTTACATCCATTCACATCACTTCCATGAAGTTTGAAAGGATTCTCATAGAATCAATTGAAAGTAAAAATAAGCCTCAGAGAGGTTAAATAACTTGCCCAAAGGCACACGACATATGAGTGGACCAGGTAAAACTTAAATCTAGACCTAACTGACCTCGAGGCAGTAGTCTTTTTTAAAAACAGCTCTGTTAAGGTACAGTTATCACGAAATACACTGCACATATTTACCGTGTAAATTTTGATACAATTCGCACATGTTACATACCCATGAATTGATCACCACAATCAGGAAAGAAAAGGAACATATATGTCACCAACAGACATTTCTTCATGACCCTCTGTAATACTCCCCTTCTGCCTCTCCCTGACACCCTAACCCCAGAAAACCACTCATCTATTTTCTGTCAGTGTAGTAGGTTAATTTGCATCTTCTAGGATTTTATATAAATGAATACTTACAGTACAGACTCTTTTTCTCGCAGTGTTTTTCACTGAGCATAATTATTCTGAGGTCCATTCCCAGCATTTTGTGCACTAGTAGTTTACTCTTCTTTATTGCTGAATAGTATTCCATTTCATGGATATGCCAAAATTTACTTATTGATTCACCAGTGGATGGATATTTGGATTGTTTCCAGTTTGGGGTCATCACAAATAAAGCCACGCTGAATATTCCTATGCAATGTGCAGTCTTTGTATGAAGATATGCTTTTCACTTCTCTTGGGCAATACTGTGAGTGAGTGTTTAATTTTTTAAGAAACTTCAAAACTGTTTTTCAAAATGGTTTCTATCATTTTCCATTCCGTTTGAGAGTGTATGAGAATTTCGGTTCCTCCACATCCTCACCAATACTTGGTATAATCAGTATTTTAATTTTAACTATTTTAATAGTTTTGTTAAGGTATCTCATTATGGTTTTGTTTCCCTAGTGACTAATGGTGGTGAGCATCTTTTTTTGTGTGTTTACTTGCTATCAGTGTATCTTTGGAGAAGTATCAGTTCTTTTGTCCACTTTTTATTGGAATGTTTCTTTTATTATTATTAGATTTTGTATTCTGAATACAATCTTTTAATCAGATATATAATTTACAAACATTTTCTATCAGTCTGCGCCTTCATTTTTAATTTTTTAAATGGTGTCTTTTAAATACTTTCATTTTCCTAACAATGTCTTTCAAAGAATGGGAATTGTTAATTTTGATAAAGTCCAATTTATCAGTGTTTTGTTTGTTTCTTGGATCATATTTTTTGTCTGACCAATGAAACTAGCCTAACTCAAGGTCACAAAAATTTTCTCCCATGTGTTCTTCTGGAGGTTTTACAGTTTTCGGTTTTACATTTAGGTATGTGGGCCACTTGGAATAATTTTTGTTTCTAGTTTAAGGTATGAATTGATGCTCATTTGCTTTGCTTATGAGTATTCTTTAGTTCCAGCACAATTTGTTAAAAGATTATCCCTACTCCATTGAATTTACCTTTAGTATTTTATGTATTATCTATCTATCTATCTATCTATCTAACTATCTATCTAACATCTATCTATCTATACATGTCTATACTGGACTTTTTATTCTGTTCCTATGGTCTATTTGCCTATATTTAAGACAGTTCTACACTGTCTTGATGATTAGCTTTTTATTAAGTTTTGAATTCAGGTATTGTTAGCCTTTCAATTTTGTTTTTTATTCTAAGCTGTTTGGGCTAATCAACATCTTTTACATTTCCATAGGATTTTATAGAATCAACTCATCACTTTCCTCCAAAAAAAAAAAAAAAAACCTGCTGGGACTTTGATTGTGATGGTGTCGAATCTATAGACAGAGTTAAGGAAAACTGACATCTCAACAATATTGAGCCTTCCAGCCCATAAAGGTGGTTATCTTTTCATGTAAGTTCACTTTCATTTCACTAAGTAATGTTTTACAGTTTTCTACTTCAGAGGTTTTACATATCTTTTGTCAAATTTATCCTTAAGTTTCTAATATTTTTGGATGCTATTATAGATGGTCTTTTTAGTTATAATTTCCTTTTGTTTGTTGCTAGTATAGAGAAATAAAGTTGGTATGCTTGATCCTGCAACTTTGCCAAGATCACTTGTTAGTTCTAGTGTCTTTTTAGATATTCTGTACATTTTCTGCAAAGATGATAATGTTGTCTGTGAATAGAGTTTTACTTCTTCCTTTTCAATTAGATGCCTACTATGTCTTTTTCTTGCTTTCTTTCATCAGCTAATCTTGTACTCCTACTCCTTCACTTATTCATTCAACAAATATCTTTTGATTGCCTATTATACATCAGCCATGGTTATAAGTAAGATGAATTCAGTGTGAATGAGAGAAGGAGGGTGGGTACATGTTGTTATGGAGTTTACAACAATTATTCAATTGTTTAAGAAAATAGATGTATTTAAACATGAGTGCTAATATTGGTAAGAAATAGCTAATGAAAATAGGAATATTTAGCCTGAAAAATAACAAAAGGAAAATAATTATGCTCTCAAGTATTTAAGGGACTATTTAGCACAAAAGGATTTTTTTCCTGTATAATTCCAGAAGACTGAACTAGGATTAGTGGTGCAAAGTTGAGGAGAGAAATTTAAGCATTTACTGCCACAAAAAATATTTGATATTAAAAAAAAACTGCCTCATAATAATCTTGCTGTGAAAAGTGTATCAAGAGGCTGGATAATCTTTAATTAGCTATACCATAAAGAGGCATCTTTCTCATGTAGAAGACATAGCTAAAGGATTACCAGAGTGGTTACCAATTTGGATGATCTGAAATTCTTTATCTACAAAAATGAATGGGACAAGGCCTTTCCTTGTATTCTGCTTACAAGCTCCTCAGAAAGAAGAACAGATTTATGATATAGGTAAGTAACACAATTCAAGTTATGGTTCAAGATACTAAAGGAAGCTACTTAGACAAAGTAGGATGCAATTAATGGCTATATAAATGGGACAAATCATATACTCAACAAGAATTGTTCATTTTCTGTCAATCAAATTAATATATATAAATTTAATTTTATTATTTTTTCCACACATTCCAGCTTCTCTCCAAAATTCCTATCTGCCTTGTCTTCAGTGTCCCTTCCTCTTCTTTTTACAGTTTCTAATTCCTAATTCCTCCTTCAGTGTTGATCTTAAATCCCAAGAACACCCTTCATGAAGATCTCAAAATTCTAGTCTTCTGTGGTCATTCCCTTTTCTCATTGATTATTTACACTTCAGTTAGATCATCAGGAAAGAAAATGTCTTACATCTCTAAGTATCTCTGATCTCTAGAACAACATTCACAACATGCACTCAATAAATGGGAGCTAATATTTTTATGCATAAAAGAGACCAGGGAGAAAAGATTATCATAGTAACTTCAGGTGGCATATTTAGAAAATGTTCTTTAGAAGAGGTGGAATTTTGCCTCCTACTTCTCTCCTGATTCACTGATACATTTAGTCATTTAATAAATATTCATTGATGACTTAGTCACATCCTGTCAAAGACTGAGGACACAAAAAAGAACAAGGCAGACATGGCTCCTCAACTTAGGAACTTACATTCTTAGTGTAGAAATAAGGAAAAAGTCAAATACACAGATAAATAATGGAATTACAAATGATTAAGGAAACAAACTAGAGACTAATTTTATGTCGAATGGTTAGGAACAGATTTTCTGAGGAAGCAACAGGCTGGAACTTGATGAAATGGACATGCAGACAGTGCTGGGAGCAGGGCAGTTGGGATACATTTAGGCAGAGGAAAAAGCTTCTGCAAAAACCTGTCATGCGAGAATGACCTTGGCTTTTACCAGGAATGAACAGAAGGTCATGTGGCTGCAGCTTGGTGGGGAAAGGGAGAGGCAGATGAAGTGATCTTGGAGAGGTAGATGGGCGTGGGTTGTAAGGCCTTGAGGGTTGTGGGGAGGAGTTCAGATTTCCTTTTAAGCATATGGGAAGATGTTACAGGACTTTAAGCAGGAGAATGACATGACTTGCTAGTTTACATTTTTTGAGAACATTGGTTGCTCTGTGGGAAATCGATTGACAAGAGTATGGAGTTAGAAGGGAGTTGGCAGTAACCCAGAGAAGAAATGATACTTTCTTGAAGACAGCAGAATTGGAGAGAAGCCAATACTCTTCCATTTTGCAACCTGATGTGGCCAATTTAAGTAGTCCTTTGAGCTTAAAGAATGTCAGAATTCTGCTCTTCTAGACTCAAATCCAGGCTAGAAGGAGTGCTTTTCTTTCTTTCTTTCTTTTTTTCTTTTTGCCTAGGAAACACATTGTTCTCTATTTGGATGCTGTTTTATTTATGGTGGCTTGGAGGAGGGCTGGTGATAAATGAGGTTTATGGATGCCCCAGCCAGGCACTGATGACACCTCAGATGAGCCTCCCCAACACAGCTATCTGCTGCAATGGCAGCAACGCAACCTGCTCCTCTGCAATGGCAAGGAGCTCTAACTGCTACAGGATCTAGTTTTGTGTAATGCTTGTTTGATTAAGAAAAACCATTTGGATCCCTTCGTGATCAAAGGCAGGAAATCTGGTCAAGGTTGTGACTCCTCATGCATAGCCGGAGGGCAAGCTGAATACCCAGGCACACCCAGATGGATAAAAAAAATAAATTTCATAGTTTGGGGAACACTGTCCCCTCCCCTGACACAATGTTGGCGTTTGAGCAGAAACAACTCCAAAAGGACAGGAAGGCCAAATGTCTTGAGATAGGGCTGCTCCTACAATTGAGAAATACCTTGGCCTACTGATAAAGGGGGTTCATTCATGTCCAAGTCCATCCTTCCACTTTCTTGAAGCCCATCCTTTCATTTCCTTCAAGCCCAATCTCCGTCCCAAGTGTTTATCAGCTGCTTTGGAACCATACACACCAGGGCTGGGCCAGAAACCTTATGTTAAACACAACTAACTGTGTGCAGATGTTTTTAGAATAAGAGGCTCATTCTTTCAGTAAAACCTTGTGGAAGAGGTTTGTTTACCCTATCCTTACTATCACCTACTGTACCTGGGATAGCATAGGAAAGAAACTGCCTACTAAGCTTTAACAATGACTAGCCACATGGGTTCACAAGATAGAATCCTTGTCCTCTTGTTTTTCTCTAACATGATGGGCATATTTCTGTTTAGTCAATTGCTTCAAAAATTGGGCCTCCAAGAGGTATATAACATAGCTCACATCCAAAAGGAAGGTAAGTGGAAAATGAACTTTCAAAAAACCCAGTTCACTCAATACAAAAACCTCCCCCTATGCATGTGATGAAATATGAGAAGGTAGATGCCAGGGTCTTTCAGGAAAGGTTTCTTCTTGCTTAAAGTCTTAAGAAAGAGGTGGACCCACATCTGTGCTTCTGGACATCCTGCCTGAACATGGTGATTGGGATGGCTATAGCAGCCTCAGCACTGAGAAGAAAGTTGAAGCTGATTAGAAAGGCATGTAGACTAGGGTCCTGGGTGTCTTCAAGGATATCTAGGAGCTACTGGACTCTTTCTTTTGGAGGGGGGGACTCCTTTTATGTGAGATAATTGTATTGTTGAAGCCACTTGTTACCTCAGCTTCAGGTTTTCTACCTGGTTGAGAGGGTGAGGGAAGATCCCCTGAGCATTTTGGAAGGACTTTGTGCTCCTGCGAGTCAACTAAAAGAGTAACCTCGGAGTTTTAAAACGGAGAGGAACCAAGGCCCTGAGGGATGCTCCCAGGGAAACTAATGTAGCCCCACGGCAGATGGTGCCTCATTCCTCGGCTGATCCGTAGGAGGCCTCAACCCTTCTCAGGTCAGTTCAGGGTCCACCGCTCTGATGGTTCTCTAAGTGCCTTCTGATCTTGGCGTGTGTTCTCTCACATGCATTCTCTCTTTCTTGGTGTTTTATGTTTTCTACTTGCACAAGTTCCACCTGTTAATGGGAGAAAGATGCAAACATTTTAAAGAATCACTTGCAATCCTAGCATTCAGACAATGTTTAATATTATCTCGGCATATATACTATATATCTGTATGTGCTTCTGATTCATATTTACCCCTTCAAAAATTTGATCGTCATACTGCATATAAAGTTTTATATCCCCTTATTGGAACTCATAACTATATTATAGGCATCTCTACATATTGCTAAATTTATTTTGAAATTAAAAATACGCCCTTTGGTCTGGCAATGCCTCCAGGGTATTCTAGTACTCATTGAAGGCATTTGGGAATGAGACAGATAACTTCCTATCTTAATTTAAAAAAAAATTATTTCTCAGTACCATTTCTAGATTTAATCTAGAAAAATGGATTGATGATCCTGGAGGCCTAGTTGCTGGGCCACATTCTCTCTACTTAAGATGACATTTTGGTAGCCGACATGATAACAGTCCATAGGTACTGAACACACAACTCTATGGGGATAGATACACACCATGTAGTATTTGAGAGCAAGGCCACAGGCTTTCTGGATTCCCCTCGCTTTGCTGATTGCCTGTGAGATGAACTTAAGCATGCTAGTTAGCATCTCTAATTCTAATCCTTCTTTTCCTCCTTTGTACAATGAAAATAAAAATAAGATCTATGTCATAAGGTTGTGGTAAGAACTAGCACAATTCTGAATACAGAGCACTCAAATGTTAGCTATTTTTATAATTATCAAAGTTTTAGGAATATTACCATGAGTTGATACTTACATTCTTTAAATATCCTTCAAAAAAAAAAAGCAGGAATTAAGGAAGGGTTGAATAGACAGCTTTTTCTTCTCTGCCTCACTGGATCGACTTTCCTCTAGAATGTTTACGTGACTCAGATTCTCACCACGTATAAATCCTCACCATCCCCGGAGTACAACAGACCTTTCCATAAGTGATTTCATAATCGCTCGTCTACACGTGATTCTTCTGCTAGGATGCGCATCCCCTCCTTCACCCACCTGCCAAATGCTTGCTCATCCTTTAATATCTCCTCCCCTGTGGAGCCCTTTCCCAAAGCTCCAAGGGGTTGTTGTTCCACGCTTTACACTCCCACAACACCATTTTTAAACCAATATCCTTAACATAGCACTTACCACGGTATATTTGTAACTGATCTGTTTACATGGCGATTCTTCCACTGGAGTGTATGTTTTCCTGTTTTTTTGTTTTTTCTTAGAGGGGGGAGATCTGGGAACATGTCTTTGTCATCTCCAAAGAGTGCAATAAACGCTTAACATGTAAAAAAAAAAAAAAAAAAAAGTGGAACAAAACTGTAAGCCATACATTTCCCTCAGGGGAAAAAAAACACGTGAACTTTCAGGAGTCTGAAGGGCAGATCAGTTCCCCTGCTTTGCTTCCCATGTGTTCAGGACTAGAAAAAGCCCCCAGTGGAGTCAGAAGGAAGGGTTCCACTCAGCACACACCTAATTACAGTCCTCACTCGATTCTCTCTTATAAATGACAACCATCAGATGCCAAGTTGTGGCAGAATGACATCTGGCTCTTTGGCAGACACCCCCGGCAACAGCGTTAATGACTTCGGAGATGGCTCTGGATGTGTAATGCTGTTAAGTTTGTGTGTCTGGATTACATTATCCTCTTCAACATCTTTTTACATTGTCCTCTAACTCACTTCTGATTCTGATTCTGTGAAACCTGGACACATTTATCCAAATTTGCCCAGTGCCCTTCATGGCCTTGACATGCCAGTCCTTTAATGTATTTTCATCAGCTCCTGTACATTTTTCACAGAGAGTTGTGAGTGTACTTCACAGCCAGTTTGTGTTCTTGTAGGCCACTCAAAGAGGAAGGTTTTTGTCATCTGGGAAAAAGTTCTTTAGTACTCGACCAAATTACATTTTCTAAGATGACCACATTTGGGGCTCCTTTAGAAATCACGCTATATAAAGAAAAAATGCCTCAGTGACTACATATGCTTTGAATTTGAAACCAATATGCAATGCTTCATTAGCTCCCAGGATGAACTATAAAGAGGCAGGGGTTGCAACCATAACAGTCTTGCCTCTGACTGAGAAAAATATATACATTTTAATTTTTTCCTAGGCATTAAAAACAAAGCCTGTAACTGAAATTTCATCCAGTTTTCAGAAATGATGCATTTAATTTCAGTCCTGAGTTCTTTTAGTTTTTTCCTTTTTTTCTCTCTCTACCACGTAGAAATAGGAGGCCAAACTAGGAAAACAGAATAATATGAGAAACAAAATCCCCAAAACTTTCTCTTCCATACCAGTTGGCTATTGTGATTTAGGAAGAGGCCAAAATTAATCAAATTGGATACATATGAAAATGTATAAAATATTAAGAAAAATGTTAGAATCTAAATGATAAATTATTATAGCAACTACTTATAATGTCAATCAGCCCCTGAATTCTAGAAGCTGAAATGTTAGCTTCATTCTACAGGTATTTTAACTATTTTAAAAAATTTTGCTTACAAAACAACTGTAATACTGCAATTGGAAAAAAAATCATATTATCTAGTGTTTTGACTTATTGGGGAAACATTTATGTGTAGAACCAATACATTTATCATGCTTAATTGGAAATTAATGAAACAGTATTTATATTGCCTGTGTTTTTACTTTTTTTTTTCATTTAGGCATGCCATCTTAAAATGTATTACATCTATTTAAAATGCTGATGGAAATCAAAGATATAGGATTATGAAATGTCAAATGTAAAATTAAAAAGAGAAGGATAATTTTTAAAACTCTGTACAGTAGTTCTCAATGATACTATGGTACCCTCTAATTCTTCAAAATTCTGGAGGGATTTGTAGGAAATAGAAATGTCCATGGTTCAAATCCTGTGAGTTCCAAATATATATTTTGTTTGTTTTCATGGAAGAGATAAACACTAGACATTGGAACATAATGCTCTAGAAGTAGAAAAATGGTTTTTATTTATTAACTAGTTTGATGAGGAGTAAATAATGGGATCTTTCCAAAAGTTGTGAGTCTTTGGTCAAAGTTTCCTGTGCCTCGGTTAACAAAACTTCAATTTCCATAAATATATCGATGCCTCCAGAAAGGTGTGAACAGATGCTTTATCTCTACATTGTGTACATAAATGTACGTTCTGAGATGTGAATTGATCAAACTGTAGAAACAAATCATTTAAGATTTGTGCAGTGATTAATAACAGAAGCCAGTAATCAAATCTCCCTGCCACCAGCACATCTGTTACACAGAGTTTCTAGTTTGCCCTATTATGCAAATGCGCAATAAAACAAATACATTACTTCATTTAGCAGCTGGTTCAAAAACATTATTTTAGGTGATTTCTTTATGTTTTGTGTACTTTTGCCATTGATAGTGGTTAATGTGAACTGATTCAATTGTTTTATGAGATGAGGGCTTCTACATTAAAAAATAGCCCCTGGGGAAAGCCAGCCTTTAGAAAGTCATTTTGACCCTTGTCTCTGAGAACCAAACACTGCAGCAAACACAGGATAAATCATGGTTCTCAAGGCCTCCACTCAAACAGCACGGGATTCTCAAAGGGTTTAAAATGGAAATTCCCTTGATTTCCCTGGTCTTGAGAATGGAGGAAAATCCCATGACCAGTCCTAAAACTTGCTGGATTTGCGATTTAATTTTTTAAGCTGAAGTTGTTTTCATATTAAAAAAAAATATGGACACAAAAAAGAAATTTAACTGCTGCATTGTACTGCATGTTCTGATGTTTTCCTGGTGAAAGGTAGGAGGATCTCATGGAATTGGTTGGAACCAGTTAAATAGCTGGTATATTACAAAGTAGGAAACGTGTCTCTCATGAGCTTGAAAATTATATGAAAACCCACAAGCAGGTGAGTTGGGCTCTTAGGAAATGCTCAGGGGGTACCTTTTGTATAGAGTAGGTGGTGACCAAACTTGTATTTGTGAGACCAATTGAGAGAGAAGATAAGAAAAAGGGGGGCTTTTTCTGGTGGCAAAGAGATTAAGAATCCGTCTGCCAATACAGGGGACATGGCTTCTGTCCCTGGTCCGGGAAAAACCCACATGTCGCGGAGCAACTAAGCCTGTGCGACACAACTACTGAGTTTGCGCTCTAGAGCCCGTGAGCCACAACTGCTGAGCCTGCATGCTGCAACTACTGAAGCTCACGCACCTAGAGCCCGTGCTCCACAACAAAAGAAGCCACTGCAATGAGAAGCCTGTGCACCACAACGAAGAGTAGCCCTCACTCACCACAACTAGAGAAAGCCTGCACGCAGCAATGAAGACCCAACACAGCAAATAAATAAGTAAATAAATAAATAGAAAGAAAGAAAGAAAGAAAGAAAGAAAGAAAGAGGGAACAATGGCATCAATCACAGTCACCCACAGTCTTCAGCAGTGGGACAGCAGGCAAGAAAAGAGTATCCCTGATTTTTCAGCAATGGAGTGAAGTGAAATGGTAGCTGGAGAACAAAAACCAATGTGTTACTGTAGAGTTTTAAGTTGTTTGGAGACTGTCACCATACTTAGGACAGAGGATAGTTGAAAAGCAGTATCTACATCCAGTTCATATTCAGGGTCTCTCAGTTAATATGCAGGCTCTCAAATCCCTTCCACTATGAGCCCATAGGACAGCTTCAAAAGGACCTTTTAATTAGTTGTTTTTAAATCCATCTGGACCAATGGCCAAAAACTATAGCTTAAAGGTGAGGAATTACATACATGCTTATATGCTTAATAATATACCTAGAATAATACAAATAATCAACATTTATTGAACACCTGCATTAGCACAGTCTTGCGAAACATCCTTACAAACAATATCTCTTTTGAGCTTCATATTTTACCAGTGTGGGTAGTGAGGCTCAAAGTGATTTGCCCTAGGTCTCAGGACATTGGGACTGAAATGAAGGACTGATTCCAGAGTCCGTGCTCACAATTATGTTACCTTGTTTCTTAAACCAGTTAAATATCAATAGGAGACCTACGGAAAAAGACAAATTGTGGCGTGTGTCCTCAGCTCCATAGAAGTAAGAGGGAGAAATTCCAGTTTCCCTTTTTATGTTTTTTTTTTTTTTGGAGTATAGTTGCTTTATACTGCTGTGTCAGTTTCTGCTATACAGCAAAGTGAATCAGCTATAGGTATACATATATGCATATGTATATATGTATACATATCTGTTTTTGGATTTCCTTCCCATTTAGGTCACCACAGAGCACTGAGCAGAGTTTCCTGTGCTATAAAGCAGGTTCTCATTAGTTACCTATTTTATACATAGTAGTATATATATGTCAATCCCGATCTCCCAATTCATCCCCCCCCCCCAGTTTTCTCTACATCTGTTTGTTCTCTACATCTGTACCTTTATTTCTGCTTTGCAGATAAGATCACCTATACCATTTTTCTAGATTCCACATATATGTGTTAATATACGATACTTGTTTTTCTCTGCCTTACTTCACTCTATAGACAGTCTCTAGATCATGTGCATCAAATGACCCAATTTCGTTGCTTTTTATGGCTGAGTAATATTCCATTGTATATGTGTACCACATCTTCTTTACCCATTCCTCTGTTTTTTTTTTTTAATTTTATTGGAATATAGTTACTTTACAATGTTGTCTTAGTTGCTGCTGAACAGCAAAGCGAATCAGCCATACGAATACATTTATCCCCTCTTTTTTTAGATTTCCTTCCCATTTAGGTCACCATAGAGCATTGAGTAGAGTTCCCTGTTCTATAAAGTAGGTGTTCATTAGTTATCTATTTTATATACAGTAGTATATATAAGTCAATCCCAACCTCCCAATTCATCCCACCCCCCTTCCCCCCTTGGTATCTGTAAGTTTGTTCTCTACATCTGTGTCTCTATTTCTGTTCTGCATATAAGTTAATCTGTACCATCAGTAAATACTCAATTGCATGTTCTGCAAAGTGAGATCATACTGAGCTGAGAATTCAAACATTAACATTAAAAAAGAAAATACAGATTTAGGACAGTTGACTGAGGGCAGGCCTTTTGGAAATGTGGATTACTCAGCAGACATACTGTATTATTCAGGATTCTCCAAAGAAACAGAACCAATAGGATGTGTATGAGTGTGTGTGTGTGTGTATGTGTGTAATATATATATAATGGAATCAGCTCACATGATTATGGAGGCTGGCAAGTCCAAATCTGCAGTGTGGGCCTGCAGGCTGGAGACCTATGAGATGCAGATGCCGATGAAATCTGAAGGCAGTCTGCTGGAGAATTCCTTCCTGAACAGGGAGGCCAGTCTTTCTGTTCTATTCGGGCCTTCAGTGATTGGATAGGGCCCACCTACATTATGGAGGGCAATCTGCTTTACTCACAGTTCCCCAAATAAATGTTCATGTTCATGTCACCCAAAAATGCCCTGTAAGTTGACACATAAAATTAACCATCACACAGACCAAGTTTATACTTAAGACACCAGCAAAATAAGGTAATTAAAAAAAAAAAAGATTTTTGAAATAACCTGATATGTGATATTTCAGAAAAAAAAACAATCAATCATCATGGACAAAAATAGGACTCTGGCTACCCTATCCTTAATTTTACAGTTTAGCATTTATAAGATTTTGATTAGATGCAGAATGGAGAGGGACAAAAAATTCTCCATAATCACCACATTTTAGTGCTTGGGACCTACCTATAAAGGCCCTACCTTCTGGCCATCACTAGAAATTTCAAACCATCATTATATGAATTTTTTTCTGCCCAATGCTTTGGAAGTTATAATGAAAGTGAATTGAATTCATTTGGCAAATATTAGGCCTGCCAACAATATTCTTACTTTCTGTAGAGATTGAGAGGTCAACATAGCATAATGGGCAAGAGCAAGGCACTGAAGTCAAAAAGGCTCATTTCCTAACTCTTTTTAACACTTTCTATCAGTGTGATTTTTGGCAAGTTACATAATTCTAAGCCTCAATTTCCATATCTATAAACTAAAGATAATTGAGCCTATTTCCTACTGCTAACATGAGGATTAAAGGAGTTAAAGCATTTGGAACTCTGGGCACAGTGTCTGACATACGATAACTCAATAAACATTATTCTTGTGATAGCCATGAAGAAGAAAAGGAGTTAGAGTAAAAAGCATAGTAGTCAGACCAAATCCATCCATATTTTTTACATGTTGCACAATGAGTGTTCCTGGTGAGGAGGCCACTGAAGAACCATCATAGACTCTATGTTCTCTATTTTTGGAGACAATATTCTACATCATATCAAGCATGTTAAAATATACTCAAATCCCACATTAAAGGAAAATTCACAAGGTAAACAGTTTGGAAAATTTTTAAAAATAATTTTGCTTTAAAAAGTATTTGGCTCCAAACTAATTTGTCATTTATCAACTTGGAATTTTAGGAATTTCTTAAAAGTAAAAAAAAAAAAAAAAAAAATCTAAAATTTCTCATGAAGTAGAATTTAAATTTAATGTTTAATGAAGTTAATATTTTGTGCTGTAAACAACTTAATAAACATTTAAAAATTTGATTGCAGTTTTTAAAAAATTATTTTGGAGGCAGTAAAGTCTGTATACAGGTTACAAATATTCTTGAAAGTTCACAGATTCCAGATATTCTTTCTATACTGCATAATGGTTCAACTGCCTTGCATAAGTTCTAAGTTTTGCAGAAAAGCAGAAAAAGAGAAAGCAAAAAAGGAAGAGAGGGAGGGGGGAGTCAGAAAGCCATGCTTTCATCTTTAGTTAAAAAGGTCTTTATAATTATTTATTTTTAACCATAAAACATTTCAAACATACAGAAAAGTATAAGAAAATAATAAAATACATTCCATTGCTTATTGTATCTCCCATTTTACTTCTAAATTAATTTTATTCCTTCCAGAAGTATATTCATTAATTTTAGTTTGGGCTCATCATTGAAGGCTAGGTTAGCTATATAAATTTCTAGCCTCAAAGATAATTTTACTCAGCAATTTGATGATATCATTCCATTGTCATCTGACCTCTGTTATTATAGTTGAAAAGTCTGTTGTCAGTCAAATAGTTCTTTGACTATGCTCTGCCTATTAGCTTCTTGTGTGTGTGTGTGTGTGTGTGTGTGTGTGTGTATGAAGAGAGAGAAAGAGAGATGTTGTTTTCAAAATGTATTACCTGCCTGTTTACTTTTTCTTTCTAGAATCCTATTAGTGGAATGTTAGACAACCTTATTTTATGTGTTTATTAAGCTCCTTTGCATGTTTTCTGTATTTTTATTTCTCTTGCTTCTTTCTGGTAATTTCCTCAGATTTATTTTACAGAGCACAGACATCTCCTCATATTTGTTCAATCTATTTAACCCTGCCATGGTTTTTTTTTTCTAGTCTACTCTTTCAAGCTCTTAGACTTATGCATACATCATAGTGCCAACACTTTGCTTTCTATGGGTCCAGAGCTTCACGTTCTTTCTCTGATGGGGAACTAAAATCCAATCTATTGTGTTAGCTGGACAATAACCCACTCTAGTCAGCCTAAGTGTAAGTTTACCTTCTCTGTTTAAAGTTCTTTGATTTTAGCATCTGAAGATTTCCTTCCTCAACTGACATTTACACTTTTTTTGGTCTAGCAAAATTAGCAGTATTAAACTTTTTTGCTGGAGGATATTTACTTATTTTTAGCCAGTGTTATGGGCTGAATTATGTACTCCCCAAATTCACATGTGGATGCCTTAAAGCACAATATGATGGCATTTGGAGATAGGGCCTTTGAGAGGCAAATAGGTCATGAGGATGGCACCGTCATGATGGGATTAGTGCTTTTATAAGAAGAGACATCATAGAGCTTGCTCTCTGTCGCTCCTTGCCATGTGAGAACACAGTGAGAAGGTGGCTGTCTGCAAGCCAGAAAGAAAATTCTTACCAGAACTAGAACACGCTGGCACCCTGATCTGGACTTCCAGCCTCCAGAACTATGAGAAAATACATTTCTTTTATTTAAGCCACCCAGTCTATCATATTTTGTTATTACAGTCTGAGAAGACTAAGATAATCAGCCATCTTTCTGAAATATTGAGTTTCCAGTGCCTTGCTTGTTCAATTAATATTGATAAGTATTAAGGGAAAAAAAGTCTTGCTGCTTTTACCTTTAGTTTATCAACTGAGGCTTCCTAATATGGATTTGTTACATAGTTTGACTTTCCCTGGATTCAAATAAACCACAGTATCTGAGCAAGTAATGGACAATAATTTTAAAAACCTACTAATTCATGTGGAATGAATAGTTCAATTCATGTTAATTCCAAATGGACCACAAAGTAAAGAATCAAATTTGGAAAAATAGCCAAGAACAGAATGATTTTACTTTGTTGGGCTGAAAAAAAAACAAAAACAAAGACAGCTTCTAAACAGCTTCTATATGAATCCAGAAGGCAATCTATAGAAGCCTAATAAAGTGAAAATTTCCACCAATATGGCAAATAAAATATCTCAAGGGAGTCTATATAATTAATAAAAAAAATAGGGCTATCATTATTGTGGTAGATATAAATTGGACCTTTGGCTTTTATGTGGCTATAGTCAGAAATGAGAAACTTACTATAGTAAAATATGTAGTATCTATTGCAATCTTTAAACAAAGAAATCTGTTGGTTGGCAGCACTATAACCCTGCAGCATTCTGATGAACTGTAAGTAATCCAGACTCTACTGTGTGTACAGAAAAAAAAAAACCAAAAAACTTAGCTGATAATTCATAAAGGATTGCATTCCTTCTATGTGACCAAAAGGCTTTAAAAGCACCTTTCTCTTGTGTCTCAGAGGCTGGTATTAATAAAATTACTCGGCAATTTGGCAGTTCTAAATTGTGACCTCTTGTCATTGGCTGGGTCACAAATATCCCCTTTTTCCTTTTTAAACACTGATAGGTTCAACAAAATAAACACTGACTTCATAAATAAGCAGAGAGTCAGAGCACTCGGTTCTAGTTACTTCCATAAGGGGAGGTAAGCAGAGCAATTTCCCAGGGGAGTGAGAGGGGAAGGAGCGGGTGTTAGGATTGCAGTGGAGCCGATGATGGAATGAATACCCTATTTAAGTATGCCATACATCGTCATGTTAAAGAAGCAGTGGGTCACCAGAAACTATAGGAATGGCACAGTGGGTTGATCCCATAATTAAGGGAGAAGACATAAGTCAGAAGCCTCTCAGACCAAATGAGTTTCTCTACCATACACTATAATTATCAGTCTTATGATTCTCATTTCAACAGGCACTTCACATTGATAATATGGAATACCTTCTCCTTTCAGTATCAAAGAGTAAAGTGTATGACAGATTGGAGAGTCAGCTAAAGCTCCTGCTCTTGCAAAGACAGACTGTGGCCATTACTCTTTCTTGGCAAAGCTAGAAAAGCAGGGATTTCCACAAGGCAGCATCAAAACTGGCAGATTCTTAAAGAATCCATCACTTTAAAGACATCACATACCAGAAGAATTTCTGCCAGTCCTTTCCCAACCTAGGCAGTTAGTAATCAAGGAGGAAAAAGGTTAAACTCCCACCATCACTGTCACCACACACACACACACACACACACACACACACACGCCCAGTACAAGCATTGGCATATTGTTTTCTTCTCCTTTTAAAATCTTGTTCCCCATAACATCTCCAGATATGTACATGGAAGACATGGTTGGATGTCCTCCCAAGAACCTCTCATAGCATTTTTTTCTGGCTTACAGTGTCCTAATTTTGTTTGGAGCAGAGTATGCCCAGCTCTAGGTAATGAAACATGATGGGCTAAAGCCATTCATGACAGTCCCTTCTGTTACTTTAAAAATTCCTAGAAGCAGTCACTTAAAAAGTTCTGTCCAATGAGATCTTAAAGAAAAGTCTGCTATGTAAGTTTCTTGGGAAATACTAGCTTTCTGGATAAAAGAAAACACACTACTGGTGTCACTTTTCCTCTTCCTACCTATCTTTTTCTAGAACACAGTGCGGCAGCTGGTGATGCTGCAGTCATTTGTGAACATGAGAGAAAGGTGAAAGAAGCTGAGGAGACATGGACCCTTACATCACTGAGCTGCTGACCAACACCAGCATTAGCTAACCTCTGGTCTTTAGAGTATATAGGAAAAATAAACTCCTCTTTGTTTAAATGACAGTGACATTTTTCTGTTACTTGCAGCCAAACCCATTTTTAACTGATATAAAACATATAGCACTACCATTTAACAAGCTCATCACCATTACCATTAATAGCATGCAGTATTTTATTTTCACAATAACACCAAGGTGAAAGTGGCTATTCATCTCAAATCCCAGGCTTACATATGGGGAAGATGTCAAAGTGAAAATTACTGACTCACTTTGGGTTATCCAGTTAGTGTGTGGCAGAGCCACAGCTGAAGCTATGCTTGATGTCATTCTCACTTTGTTCATCCATCCATTCATTCATACATTCATTTAACTAACAAACTTTTGAGGTTATATATAAGACAAAAATACCTGTGTACCAGGAATATGAACATTAATAATTAGACAGTTTGTGCTCTGAAGGACCTCAAAGTCTAGTAAGTTCATAGTCTTTGAACTCTCACTTCAGTGGTATTTAATTGTATCCATCTACTGTCCTGATGACAGCCACAGTCATGTGAGCAAAGATTACTTTTTAATTCAAATGCAGGTGGTTTCTAGGGCATTTGTCTAATCTGAAGATATTTATATCTTTCATTTGTTACTAGGTCATGGATGGAAATTTCCAGCATGATTTCAAAGTTATAATATTCTAAATAGTTTACCCTTCCTTCTACTACTTTTTCTCTCTAATGCTTCATCTGAGAGTGTGAGACAATCACACGTCTGGAGCCGGAAACCAAATTCACAGTGACACATCACAGGGTACAACTCAAGAGAAGGACTGAACACACAAGTGGAGGAATTTAGGCCAAGAAGATGCTGCAAAATACGGAAAGATGCTGGGCTCAAATAATAATTTAAATAAAGGTAAAAATATTGTATCCTGGAGAATAAGAATACGCTAATAAAAGAACCCATAATATGAAGAAGAGACTCAGAAAATAAATTATGCCAAGAGCCAAAGGACTAATAATGGCAAAGAGATATTTTCAGTCAATCAGTTGGGGAAAACAGGAAAGACTAACACATAAGAAAAAAAGTAAACAGTATTTGAATAGCAGAGAGAAGATGCAAAAAGCAGTATTTGAATGCCAAGAGAGAAGATGCAAAAAGCTATTTCAAAACTGGAAAGGTGTGGTGTATAGTAGAAAGAGTGTAGGACGGGAATCAGACACCTTGACTCCAGTTGCAACTCTATAACCCATACAATCAAAAGGTCATGTTAACCTCTGCTTTTCAGGGAAGAGCTAATTTAGGAAGACAAAATAAGAAAATATGGAAGACCTTCAGAACTGTTAAATATTAGACACATTATATGCTATCATTTCTATGATGTTGGAGTAGTGAGATAATATTTTATGGGGAAAAAGGGAGAGAGAATGAAAAACTAGAAAGGATTTACATAGTCCAGTATATAAGAGTGATGTTTCCTAAGAGGGAGATAATACGAGCAAAAGTGAAGGACACAGGCAGAAATAATTATAACTCTGCCACTTCCTAGTTCACTGAAACTCCATTTCCTCATCCACAAAATAGGAAAAAAAATATCCCTTCAGTGACTTTAGTGAGGATGAAATTAAATCACAAACATTCAATTGTTCCACAAAACTCTGTTCTCCTGGCTGCAAGGATCCTGGCCTGGCTGGAGCAGGGGGATGAGCTACAGGTTAAATGAGGTATGGGAAGGTATAAACCCAGGTGACTATTTCCAGGCACAGAAATGCCAGTATTATCTGCCATCAAGTGCTATCAATATGGGAGCCTGAACTGCCCAGCACCACCAGCATTATTTTGCCACCATCCAATGGAACACAACCAGGGAAAGCAGAAAAAGAGTCCCCTAACTACCAAGGTGAAGTATATAGTTCAATGCCTTAAATTATGCAAACTGCTAGGATCCAGCAAAAGAGACAAACACGGATGCTGAACTTTCTCCACTACCCAGTCACAGTGGTGCAATGTGATCTGCCACCCCAGGCGCAGACAAAAAGAAGGTGCACTGTTTGCAGTGGATTTTAAAATTTATTTACTATAAATGTATTACTATAAAACCTACTAAAAAACTGTCTACTTTTCATTACCACCATGCACCAGCAATTCTAAACAATGTCAAATAATGAAATATTCCACTGAAGAAAATTTCTTGTTGATCTAATTTCTAAACAGTCACTGAGGTTACAGTTGAATTCTAATAATATATGTGACCTTCAAATTAGCACATTTTATTATTTATTCATTAATAAACACTATATTCTACATAAAAGGTACTTTAGAGAACTCTCAGTCATACAGTAGCCCCTGACACATGTGGACCCAGATACACAAGGTTGGTTCAAAAGTAGTTTGAAATGGTTTGACATCCTTCAAGTTTGTCTTGAAATGCTGTGTTTCTACATATTCCCGGGTTTAAACAGTAGATGAACAATGATCACACGTGATTGTAAACTGAAGAAAAAGAACATGAATTACTCAGTTCTGTTATTCTAGGTGACTACCTGAAGTTTGTATGTGTGTTTAAAATTTGTAAGAATGAAACAAGTGAACTGCACATTGCTGGTAAGCACAAATTTTAGACTATACGAGAAATAATATAACACATTTGAATAACTTAAAGTTGAAACATATTCTTTTTTAAGTTGTTACTTTTTTGCTTTAAAAATGAGATGTATCAAGAAATTAATGATTATCACTGATTATTACATGATTATTAATGAAAATAATTTAATTGGTCCATTCAGAAGGTTAAATACTCTAGGTATACTCGAGGGAGAGATTCAAAAATTCCCTAAGCACTGTTTTGTTTTGTTTTTTAAGAACTTTTATTGAGATACAGTTAACAGACAATAAACTGCATATATTTAGAGTGTATAATTTGGTATCCCAATCTCCCAATTCATTCCCCCCCAACCCTTCCTGCTTTCCCCAGTTGGTGTCCATATGTTTGTTCTCTACATCTGTGTCTCTATTTCTGACTTGCAAACCGGTTGATTTGTACCATTTTTCTATAGTCCACATATATGTGTTAATATACGATATTTGTTTTTCTCTTTCTGACTCACTTCACTCTGTATGACAGTCTCTAGGTCCATCCATGTCTCTACAAATGTCCCAGTTTCATTGCTTTTTACAGCTGAGTAATAGTCCATTGTATGTATGTACCACATCTTCTTTATCCATTCATCTGTTGATGGACATTTAGGTTGCTTCCATGTCCTGGCTATTGTAAATAGTGCTGCAATGAACATTGGAGTGCATGTGTCTTTTTGAATTACAGTGTTCTCCGGGTATATGCCCAGCAGTGGGATTGCTGGGTCATATGGTAACTCTATTTTTAGTTTTGCAAGGAACCTCCATACTGTTCTCCATAGTGGCTGTACCAATTTCTATTCCCACCAACAGGGCAAGAGGGTTCCCTTTTCTCCACACCCTCTCCAGCATTTACTGTTTGTAGATTTTCCGATGATGCCCCTTCTAACCGGTGTGAGGTGATACCTCATTGCAGTTTTGATTTGCATTTCTCTAAGAATTAGTGATGTTGAGCAGCTTTTCATGCCTAAGCACTGTTTTTTGAAAGATAGTTCTTTGTGTGTGCTATTAACACACCACTGCACACTCAGCTGCTTCACAGCCAGTTCTACAGTAGGACATGCCCTAAGAGTGGAAACACGTTCTCTGATACATTGCGCCGTATGTTCCTCCTAGCCCCTTAGAGCAGAAATCTACGGCTTTGGAAAGCTCTTCAATACTGTCATTTACACTATGAACAGAAAACAGTGCAATATTGAGAGATTGCTTTTGAGAGGTGATACAGAACTTATTCATTCTGTTTGGAAGCTATAATTGTAAGGTTTCACCCAGAAGCATGGGTCCAGCTATACTTTCTGAGGCCTGAATCTAACTGTTCTCACGCACTTGTTTGGATAAGAACTGTCCAGGATGTTCCCAGCTGGACAGATACCTGGAAATGCAGGACTCCTGAAGGCCATCCCCCAGCCTTCCAATTTAGAAGATTTGGGGTAGAGCCTGGGATTTGTCTTTTAAATAATCAGCAATCCCATTTAAGTTATCCTTGGACTAACCTGTAATAAATATTAAGAAATTGTACATCTCAGAAACATGGAACCCTTCTTGTAATTTTTCTCCTATTGACTATTAAGACTTTTAATTCAGCAAGTCAGCACTTCTGTTTAAAGGGTAAACAAACATTAAATAAGGAAATAAGGAAATAAACAAATATTACACCCCTCCCCCCAAATAATAAGAGGATAAAACAAGCATGGTAGACAAGAAGATGAATTGCTGTTGAGAGAGATGACTCAGGGGAAAGCACCTGTAATAGTGAAGTGGTCTGAGAGTAAAATACCTTGTCAGATTCAAAGGGAAGAGAAGACATCTTATTTGGAGTTTGCTGTGATCTGAGTGTCTGTGTCCCCCCAAAAGCCGAGCCTTCATGAATGAGGTTAGTGCTCTTATAAAAGAGATGCCATAGAGCTCCCTATGTCCTTCTGCTACGTGAGGACACATAAAAAAGGCTCTGTCTATGAACCAGGAAGTGAGCGCTCACCAGACAGAATCTTCCAACACCTTGACCTTAGACTTCCCAGCCTCCAGAACTGTCATAAATAAATTTCTGTTGTTTCTAAGCTACCCAGTTTCTGGTGTTTTGGTAGAGAAGGCTGAAGGCAATAAGACAGAGTTTAATAAATGTAATGAAATTTTGGCCTTGAATTCCACTTCCAAGAGATTTTAGAAAGGCAAAAATTACATAATTTAAGAAGCTATAAATATAAACAATATATTTAATTTTTTTCTTAAAATCTTCTTACATTTTACTTTTAGTAGTAATGATTTTTATATTCAGTTGAGAGTTTAATTCAGAAATACCTATGGAGCACCCATTAGGTGCCAGACATGGAGACAGAACTGTCATCACTCTGAAGGAGCTTTTAGTCTAGCTGCAGAAATGGATGCATCAAGGTGTAGAGACCCGGCCAGCACCTTTCTATGCAGATACCAAGCCACCCAGAAAATCCTCACTTGCCTTTTGCTGGTTCAGCCCCCCTGTGGTTTAGTGTGACATGGTGGGGCTATGTGTGGCATTCGTGTGCACCTGTGCGATCACACATGCCAGGAAGGTAGACCACAGGTGTTTCCCCAGGGATACATCTCTCAAATAAAATAACATTGTCACTTGGACTGTGTCCCTTGAAGGAAGTAGTCACATGCCAGACTGAATATAGAGAAGCATATGCCAGAAGAAGGATGAGGCGGGGAGAGGAAGTTTACTTATATAGATGTAAGTCCCATTAAGTCCTTAGAGTTGCCTCTCAATACTCCCTACCTGGGACTGGGGGAATGTAACTGCCAGCCTCAACCACTGGACAGATTTGTGGGCAGTTTCTATTAGATATCCTTTTCCTTCCTGTCACTTCTCATTTTGCCCGAGCAGCCGGACGATGCTGTTACTGCCACGGGCCTCTCCCCAGCTCTAGTCAGGCACAAGGGAAGCAGGGAGACCATCTTGTTCTGATATTAAATACGAGCCTCAAGGGTGATGTACACGGCACATTGTGTTCTTTAGACTTGTTCCAAGTGAAAAAAAATAATGTCTGTGTGTGTTGGGTGGTGGTTTTAAGACATTTCATTTCTGAAAACATAGAGATAATAACAAGTGACAAAAGGAAAGTTTCCCCCAAAGCAAATACTCCTCCCCCTCCCCTTTAATGATATAGAGCTAGTTCCCCCAGGGGGAGGGGGAGATTTCCTGCTCAGCCCTCATTGAGCCCTCAGGAGAGTGTTCCTCCTGGTAATTTCTCACAGCCTGAGAGGCCTGTTCCCACTTCGTGTGTTTTCCTGGGGGCTAATGTTTTCCTCCCTTTCAGGCTTCTGCCTCTTCCCGTTTGCTCCTCCCAACTCCAGAAAATCAGATTTGCTGGGAACACCAGGGGTTACAGAGAGAGCTGACCTGGGGAAAGGAAGGCCTTTGTGATCTCACGGGAACCGTCCTCTATCCATTGAGCCCCGGGTCACCCTGTGCTACTGCATTTGCTGTCTCTCAGATAGAAATTTCCTACCAATTCCACAGCGGCCATCCCTAGCAGTAACCAAATATGACAGAATTTCAATACTAAATTAAAGAATCCATTACTCCCAAACTCCGATTTCTTCAGCGATTCTGAAATTGATATTTCACTTTCACAAATTATGTTGAGACAAAACATTTAAGTTTGAAAGATATAAACATCCCCAAAGGGCAATGAGATGAAAAGCCCCTTCTTCGTGCCTTCCTGCCTTGTCCCGCTGCCCCTCCTCAGACACAGAGGTGTGTAGAAGAGCCAAAAATTGCCTGTAATCACACTCTGCCTTTCTACTGTACGTCCAATATGTGCTGTCATTATTTCAGTGTTTGAAATTCTCGTGGCAGCTTTGCCAGGGAAGATAATGGGGCCTATTATTTTCAATGAGCTCCATCAGAGGTTTCAATGGGCCTGCTCTCACTCGAACAAAGACACATTGGGAGGCAACACTGCTTTCTTGTCATTAAAATGGCTGTGAGTTTGTGTGAAGCTAAAGAACGCCCCTTTTCCTTTGCAGTCCTATTGGATTTGAAAGGGCCAAAAAAAGGCAGTTTAGAAAGAAACAAGCCTGACTCCTCATAGAGTGCCCTTTGCCCTGGTCAGATGTATATATGTGCTGCTTTTGTTTTATAGAATCAATAAGTTCAGCAAAGTGAAACCTGCTTTAGCCTGATTTCCTATTTATAGCCAGAAATATGTTGCCATGGAAAATAGCTTCCAACAGAATCAGAAACAAACAAACAAACAAAAAGCAAAAAAAAAAACTTGCTAAATGGAAGTCATTTAGAGGGTGGTTGAGTCTAAGGCAAGTTAAGAGATTCTGGCTCAGCTTTGAAATCTCTTTTCCATCCTGTTCCTGACTCTTCTTCCCTAAACTTGAGAAGTTTTCCTTTGTCTTTACATCCATTGCTACTCGACCTCAGTTGCAAAGCTCCTTTTGTCTGCATATTTACAGAACCTTTATAGTTGCCCTTTATGAGACCATAATACAAGATTACTAGTCTAACCCTTCCTAACAGTTGGGCAATTTTAAGATTGGTAAAATGTATTTTCTGAGGTTTATAAATATAAGAGTCTGCAAAACAAGTTCACTTGTAATAAGAGTTCTAACAGTTTGTTGAAACATTTCAATTATTGAGTGTTTATTATGTGCGTGAGCCTACATATTTACTCCTTTAATCCTAACAGCCCATGAGAAAGAGCACTGTTGTTATCCTCATCTGCACATGAGGACATCCTTCAGGCCTAGAGAGACCAAATCACTTGCTGCAAGTGACTTGGTGAGCAAGTGCCAGAACAGGAATTGAATTCCTGCAACTTATAATCCACGGTCCATGAACTATGGGAGGCCTCTATGCACAACTGAGCTGCTGTAGAGTTGTTTGAAATACAAATCAATTTTTCTTCTTCTTGCTTATATTTTTCACTCCTCTTAACCTGTCCCTTCTTTCCCCTAAATAGTTCCATTCAAGCAGTTAGTAGGTTCCTGGTGCGTGTCCTCAAGTTTACCAGAGTAGGAAGCAGAAATAGCCTGCCAATCTGCCTTTAGTGTTTTCAAATGCTTACATTCTATTAGATGCATTGTTTTAGCTGCCTCTGTGTCAAAAGCATAAAAATAGAGGCAATACTTTTGAGAGGGAAAAGGATAGAAAATAAGGATTTTTAGAAACGTGGTGAATCTGTAGGATTCGTACAGGAATGAGAGATGGCTCAGCCAAGTTACTTCCAGCAGGGAAATTTGTGGTGTGTTCAAAAGCTCTGTGGACACTATATCATAATTTGTAGAACGTCCAGCCTTCATTCCAGTGAGGTCCATCCAAAGCCTGAAGCCAAATTTTCAACTGGGCTGCCTTCCCACCTGCTGCAGGGGAGCACTGGCCTTCCTGGAAAGCCCTCAGTGTACTCAGTGAAGCCCCAAAGGATGTAGTGCTCTTCTTTGCTTGCAGACCTGGTTTGGCCCTGTTCAATTTATCACTGCAGTTTAATCCTGCAATATTCCAGAACACCTGTCATCCCTAGAGAAGGAGGGAGGTTAGAGGAAAGGGAGTGGTACTGAATAAAAATAGTTTAAGTTCCTCTGAGCTGGGTCAGTAATTGGATACAGCCTTATTATGCCAGCTTCATCTTCTGCTATGTTTGAAAAAAGTACAATTAAACTTTGGATACAGGCAGGAAAGAATGCTATACAGCTACTCTGACCATTTCAGTTGTCAGCTTAGTAAGTATAGGTTACTGCAAGGTGAATTGACTTACAATAGTATTGTCAATGAAGAATGATTGGAAATGTTTAAAATGGTCATAGTAGAGTAGTGAAAGATCAATGTTTTCACAATGCCATTTGACCTCTGCTTTATGTGTGGGGTCCTTGCTGGAGGGCACAGATAGGAAAAGGTATTTTATTGAGCTGTGTGTCAAATACACACAGTTAAATGTGGGGAAGGTTATGATATTTATTTATTATCTCATTGCAAAAAAGGTTTGAGATGACAATATCTGAAACAGTCTGGCAAAGATAACTTCCATGATGCATAAACATACCCATAATTACTCACCAACATTAATTTCGCTTTATCCCCATTGTATTCTAGTCACCTTTGCATCCAAGAATTCTCATCTGTTTCTAAGAGATCCATAGTGCCTACATTTTTAAGGACTTATTTTTAGGATAAAACATATTACAGTCCCCAGTCTGCTACCACACGCAACTGTCATACTTCTAGTATCCATTTTTAAAAGAAAAAATGTAAATGAATATAGTTGCTCAAATACAATAACTTCACAGGTTGGAAGTCACTGATTTTCCATACAGCCTATGCTGTAATTGGTGGTTTAAACATTTTTAAAAATCATTGGATTCTAAATCTTTTAAGTAAAGATCATGCTTTCTTAATCTTGTATAAGCACAAGTTAAACACAGTGTCTGGAATATAGTAGTTGCTTAATAAATGTTTCTTGATGAATGATCAAATATTATTATTCAAAAAAGGGTAAGCAGAGAATAGAGAATATGAAAGGAGGGGGAGAAGTCTGGCTGTATATGTTTGTGGTAGTGACAAGGGAGAATGACACTTTCTTAGTTAACACACTTTTATACTGTGATTACTATATAGCACTTTTTATAAGACTGGCAGGATTCTAATTATCTCATAAATATGATTAATACCCATAATGACTCCCATGAATTACTGTTATTATTTTTATTGTTGTCTTCTCTACTTTACAGATAGTAAACTAAGGCACATCTAAGAAGATGATATGCTGAAGGCCACATTGTGAGTTTATCAACAAAAAACTTTAGTTTTTTTCACATGGACTATCATTATACCATCTCGTATTTGTATAGCTGATTTAGATTTATGGGATAAGATGAGTGAATTTGTTGATGATCTACGAATTAAGTGAAGTCTAAATGTATTTTTTTAAGACAGACTGCCCATTTCCCCCCATATTACCCTGCTGTAAAATTGCCTGGGGTAAGGGGGAGGGAGGACTTCAGAGCTAGGTGTCTTGGACTCCAGATTTAAGATAAATGTTTTGAACCACGGCTTACTCTATAGAAGTCCATACCAAGAGTTTACCAAACAGCTTAACAGATGTGGTTATTCATAAATCACTCTCACTTATACAGCAACATAAGCTATTTTACAATATAACTGTCCAGGGGTTTCCCAGACACCTGCCCACCTAATTCAGCCTATCAAATTATCAGATTATGTGGGCAAATGGAAACCTTGCAAATCAAATGCCAAAAGGTGGCTTAACAACTATTAAAGCAAAAAAGATCTGGGGGTATTAGTTGATCACAAGTTCAAAAGATTATGAGAAGACTTTTAAAAAGATAATGCCATTTTATAATAAATTACTAGATGCACATTATCTGGTTTCTGGGGAGTGAGCATTTGAAGTATGGGTTTCAATTTAGGCTCCGCATTTTAAAGGAGAAAAATGACAGATTTAGATTACTCACAAAAAGTATGCTAGGGAAGACAAAGCAGCTCTAAACTGAAACAAAGGGAAATGGAAATGTTTGCTTTGACAAACAGAAGATCTAGAAAATTCACAACAATTGTCTTAGAATATCTGAAAGAGACTGTAGTGACGGATAAATATTTTCACTCTGCCTTTCTGTCTCTGAAACACACCTTCGCCTCTCTATTTCCACTGCCTCTGACCTAAAATGCCTCCTCATTGCAATCATTTTCTAATCAGTGTCCTTCCATCTCATCTCATGTTTCTCCCACATAAACCCTTCACAACATACCAGAATTATCTTTCCAAAACACAAATCTTACTGTGACATTTCCTGGCTTCAAAACCTCCCAGTGCCTCTGCAGTGCACACAATGTAAGTGTGAACTTGTCAGCCTTACAAGGTTTCTGACTATAATTCACATTCACATCCTGCTCGTCCTCTCCCATCCCAACCCCACAACCATCTTCGTTAAACCTATGCTCTGGTTTCCCAGCACTACTCACGCAAAAGGACTTTGTACTTCTAAATCTGTTTCCCTCTATACACACTGTTCTTTCTTTCTGGAATTCTCCACCCCCAAATCCCAATTCCCAGTGAATGAACTTCTATTAACCCTTTAGAATCTGCAAAAATATGTCATTCTTCCATGCTTCCCGTATTCCCCACAGTCAGGATTCAGGGCCCTCTCCTCAGCACACTCCTAGCACTTTATACATAATTACCAACTTAGTGTTAGAACCTCATGTGCAAGTCCACTTTCCCAAAACTTCCACTTCTCAAATTGGGGTTTTCATGACCTGCAACAAGGCCTAGTGATTCAAGACAGACTCAATTATTTTTTGTTGAGTCAGTGAATGAGGATCATACATTGAGGGGCCACACATGGGAGCAGATATCATTTCAATACAGCAATAACATTGATGATGACGTTAATAATATTAGCTACCATTTCTAGGCATCTAGGAGGTGCCAAGCAACTTCTTAGGAACTACGTATGTATCATCTTGATCCACACAACCCTAAGCTGTAGATCACTTACAAATAAAGAATCTGAGAGTCAGAGAGGTAAAGTGGCTTGCCCAAGGTCAAACAACAAATAAACAGTGGAACTGGGATTTGAAAACAAGCCTCTCTGAGACTAAAACCCATGCCCCAGGCCATACACGAAACCGTTTCCTTTAAACCTCCAAAACAAATCAGAGGTGTCTATTGATTGCGTGGCTTCATCTAGAAATTCGTTTCTAACCATTGCCAGTGAGAGTGTCTTTCTCAGAAATATTTTAGAGTGCTGACTTCACTCTTTGGAAGACGGGACTATACCTAGATACGGCATCAAGGCAGGTGTGGCTTGGTGGGGTGTTAGTGAGCTTCCTCCTCCTCCAATAATTCCCATCAGCTCTCCCCTAGATACCCTGATTACTTACATTATCTAAATTAAACTAATGTACTTGTAAATGAACATGGTTTTCCACACATATGCTCTAGCTGCATTTATCCTATCACCAGATTGATGGCCCAAGCCCCTCCTATAGAGAAATTTGAGAGTTGCTGCTGATTATACAGGCTCTAAGGATGCCTTCATGTCTAGCACTGGTTGAAAAACAAATTCTATAGAAAGAGCACGGAGATATAGAATACGAATGTTTAGGTCTTCTGCTTGATGTGGATTATATACGTTTGATATAACTCTCCTCTCACCCTCCACAGATAACATTCTCTCTGAATCTACCATGGACGTATTTAAGTTATTAGGACTGCAGGGTCTTATTTATGTTCTTGGATATTTGAAAACCTAAGAAACATTCTGAAGTTGTTTACTGAAAAACTGCTTACCATTTGCTTATCTCCCTACTACAGGATATATGCAAGGAGAAGTTTAATGCATTTATCTTCTCCCTCTGATTGCATCTTGCCATCTGTGGTGCATCCAAGAGGACCAGAGAGGCCTGCATCTGTAATGATTGTACTTTAACATTCTGGATGCTCTATAGATACCAAAAGATTTGGGAGGTAACTGATGCCTAGGGAAATATATGGGTAAATTCAGCTCAGTTACCTTCCTTTAGATGACTTGCCTGAAGTAGAACATCCTAAAGTTTGCAGGTTTGTACGTGACATCTTTTAAAATAGCTCTAGAGGTACGGCCGGCTCTGTTCAAAAAATGGAACGTCAAAGGTGACTCAGCCCAGCTGAAGCAAGGAAAGTTTAATTCAGAACGTAATTTGCTTTCCTTTATTTGCACACCACAGTTCTGGGGAATAAAAGCCATTATGGAATCAAAGGACAATTTGCTTTTTTGTTGTTGTTGTTCTGCACTGAATTTTTAAAGGCTTTTTTAAAAGAACATAAACAGATGAATGATACTAGATTCAGTGCAGCTTAAAACTAAGTACCTTGAGCTCTTTCCCATGATAAACAGAAACCAATCTTGGCTCTCTGCCCCCAAGCACAGTTCTGTGTGTACTCAGTGAGACGGATCTTTCCCTTGTCTGGGGGAAGGGAGTCCAGGCAGGCATGGGTAGTGATTCTCAGAGAGATGAGAATTTTAAAATATATTTAATTATGAATGTTTCCCTTTCTCAACAAAATGAAGTCTCTCACTGCCTCTCTCTGTTTCCAAACACTGAAGGGGAATTTTGAGCCTATCAGAGAAGTCTCTGGGCCTTTCTATGCATCTTGTGGGGTAGGGGAAATATTAGGGTGGAGAGATCAGGAGAAACTACACTTATACCAAAAAAATAATAATAAAAGAGAATATCTGATAGAGTGAGGGAGACAGTGAAGATTCCAAGAGCCAAATAAAATGTGCTTCTATAAGAGTTTCTGTAGGATGTGGATTATAAGGTGTGGACACCGAGGTTTTGGGGGCAGCGACAGAATGTGAGGATACTGACATGAATTATGCATTAAATCCCTTGGACCTTCTTCAAGAATATCAGTGAAAGGTGGGATTGCTTTTAATTACTTTTTGATGGCTGAGCTATTTCTCTGAATGTGACACTGCACAAAGAATAGACAATGTCAGGCCCCAGATTATAACAGGAATTAAAGAAGAAACTAAATCTAAATCCAGGAGGGAGAAAATGAGTTCTGTCTCTATAGCCCTTCTTGAATTGGGGATGCTCCATGTGGCCTTAGGTCTTCCGTGAAGCATTGGCCATGGTGTCCCCAGGAAGAACAGTGACTGGGAGCATGGTAAGAAACTTCAGAAAATTCTCTCTGCAAAAATTTATCTCTACAGTATAGGGCAGGACTTCACTGCTGGCCACTGGAAAGCAGGATTGGGACTACCACTAAGAGACTACCTGCTGTAGTTAAGGACTAAGGACAAGGACAATTAATGATGTGTCGAGGATCTACCAAGGGCTCAGCACTGGAGTGAAGCCAAGAACAGTGTAAAGCACAGCTACAACCACCCAAGAGGCTTACTGTCAGGCTAGGGAACTATGATCACATACAGAGCACAGCTAGAGACTAAACAGAACTGGAAGAGTCAGGAAAGGTACATTCAGTGGCAGCTCAGGGGAGGTTTCTCACGCACTGCAGATCCAGGTACGAAGTGTGTCCCAGCACAGAGGCTGCAATCCCTTGGGGGGTTCACTCATTGCCATGGGTTGGGGTGATAGTCCCATCAGAAAGGGAGATTGACTTTTCAACCATTGGTCAGGGCCCCACATTTTCATTCTGTATGGGACGCCAAAAATTATGTAGTTGATCCTGAAGATGAGTAATGCTCATATCACAGACATGGAAGAACGGAATGGATTGCAGGCAGGAAGAATGGGACTGGAATGGCAGAGACGTTTCTTCCTTCTGTATTTATGAAGATTCATAAGTACTTTCTCAGCTCCAGACAAGACAGACCACACACCACAAAATGTTTTCCACATAATCACACCCTTTACTGAGTCCAGAACCCACTTATGATTATATTCACCCTTGCATTATTTTACTATAAAGGCTAGAAAATTAACATACTCAGCTTCCCACTCTACCTCGCTGCTGGAGGCAGGCTTGTGACACAGTTCTGACCAGTGAGATATCATCAGATTTTCTTCCTCAAATCAAAAGGCAAAACCTAATGAGGCTTAATCTTCACCCTTCTGCTGGCCAGGAACGCCAATATAAAGTGAAAATTCCATTCTTCAAAACTAAGATAAGAAATATAAGGGTTAATAAACACATAATAAGGATAGAGGAACTGAGGATGGAAACAGCTTTAGTTCCTAATGGCATCATTGAACCGTCATGGCAGTCCTGAATTTCCCACCTTTAACTTCTTGCTTCATGAGACAGAAAACAAACAAACAAACAAAAACAAAAACCTGTTTAAGCCATGGTAATAGAATTACCTATCACTTACTATTAAATGGATTAATAACTAATACACCTTTCAATTCAATAGGAATGCCACTTATTCCCTTGCTCATGTCACTGACATCTTTCCGTAGGGGCAAATATAGCTTATGTTTCCTTCTGAAACCCACAATGTCTTCCTAAATTTGGAGCAAAACCTCCATATTTCGGAGGCGATACATTAGTACCCAAAGTCTCATACTGATTGCCAGATGCTTCCAAAGGTATGTCACGTTGCCTCTAAAATTATAAAACCATATTTAGCTCAAAATCAGTACTAAACCTTTTCAAAGTCAAGTTTGTATGCTAGGTAAATAGTAAAATAATTACTACATATTTGGGGGATTTTGTTTTAAAGATTTATTTATTTATTTATTTATTTTGCTTATATTGGGTCTTTGTGCTATGCAAGGGCTTTCTCTAGTTATAGTGAGTGGGGGCTACTCTTTGTTGTGGTGCATGGGCTTCTCATTGCAATGGCTTCTGTTGTTGCAAAGCATGAGCTCTAGGCGTGCAGCTTCAGTAGTTGTGGTAAGTGGGCTCAGTAGCTGTGGCTCACAGGCTCTAGAATGCTGGCTCAGTAGTTGTGGCACAGGGGCTTAGTTGCTCCGCAGCATGTGGGATCTTCCTGGACCAGGGATTGAACCCGTGTCCCCTGCATTGGCAGGCAGATTCTTAACCACTGTGCCACCAGGGAAGTCCCAATTACTGTGTATTTTGTATTTTCACATTAAAGTGGTGATAAACCATGGGTAGAGTGTTTCAATTTATGACTGAATCTATGTGACTTTAAAACAATTGGTTAACAGATTTAAAAAATATTCAAACTACTTCTTTGAGTCAATGTAAGTAAAAATCAAGTTAATTATTTTCTAAAGTTTTTCCCCATTTATATTTCACCAATTCAGTTTATTTACATTTTCCCCCATTTATATTTATCATTTTGACCATATGAAATATACTGGCAATATGCCAAAATTATTCTTTTAGTTTGTATTTCTTACTTATTTCAGATGTTTTTGAAACATATTGTCATATTATGAGATGTTATAAATTTTGTTTATGATTTCTTTTTGATCCAACTGATCTGTCTCAGTTAGGATGCATTTAGCTGTCAGAACAAAATACCCATATTACTGTGTTTTGAACCACTGCTTAAGTGTATGCATTTTTACTTACTAAGAATTCTGTAGGCTGGCAATTACAGGCTGTTTTGGCAGTTCAACAGTGTGATAAAGGACACTAGATTTTTCCACTGCTCTAATCCTTCATTCTTCACGTGTTTGTTTTTATCCTCATGTTTGTCATCTCATGGTCACATAATGGTTGCCATCACTCCAGGCATGTCATCTTCACCCAATAGCATCCAAGATGGAAGATAAGGAAAGGAGGGCTAAAAAAAGGCATTCTTGATATACCAGTCTCTTTGATTAGGGAGGAAATTAATTTCCAGGTGCCCTCAGCAAACTTCCTTTTTAAGAAATCATCCCAGAACAAACTCTGTAAGGGGAAAGAGAAGAAAAGTGGTGTCATTATTGGCCTAAACTAATCAAGACACATTCCTTTGGATGAAGCACGTTGCTACATGGATTCTGTTAACAAAGGAAACATTCTCAAGGGCAAGTAGCTAGTGACAAAGCTACAGAACCAGCTATGAACCCTCATCTCCTGATCACTGGAACATCATTCATATTCATAACCCTCCACCATACTCTTATATCCTCATGGGAAGTTAAATATCAACAATAAATTAACTACCAGATAAGCCTATAATCTTTTTTTAAAATAATAGACACAGCATTCACCTTAGCCATGGCAACTCTAAAAAGATTTTGGATGATTATAAAATGCAAAACCATATGAAAAACAATGTATTTTCTCTCCTTCCCTCCTTCATTCATTCAATAAAATTTTACTTACTAACTACTATGTGCCAAGCTCTGTACTAGGTACTTAATATTTATCAGGGAAAAAAAACACACACACAACAGATAAAGAGCCCTGCCCTTGAGGTACTAGTGGGGGGAACACACAATAAATAATAAACATTAACTAGTATTAAGACTTTTTCTGTGGAGGATTTTACTTGCTACATTGTTGACCTCAGGCTTGGCTGTATTACTTGCTTTAGCTAATGAAATGTCAGTGGAAGTGATGGGTGTTATTTCTAAGCAGAAGCTTCTGCTGCTTCTCTTTTCTCTCTACCAGGAGAAAGGCAATTCAGCATGGAATATTCAGAGTGAAGAAGACACTGCAGCACAGCCTTAGTCAATCCATGCAAATAAAAGGTTGGTGTTATAAGTCATTGTGGTCTTTTGTTACCATGCTATGGTAGAAGTACAACAGGCTAAGGTGATCAGTACTGCCATTAATATAGTATACAGACCCTGATAAGTACTGTGGGAAAAAGGGAAAAAATAGAACAGAGTGCAGAGGGTCGATAGTAAGATAAGGGTGTGTTCAGATAGCAGTGTTAAATAGGAGAGTCAGATAAACCTCACTGAGGAGATGAGATCTGAATTCGCGCTCTGGAATAAAATGAGGAAATTTTGCCAAGAGGATATCTGGGGAAGGAGCACTCCAGACAGTAGTACCAGCTCGAGGAAAGGCCCTCAAGTGAAAAAATGCTTAGAATATTTGGGGACCTCCGTGGCAGGAGCAAGTAAGAAAGGGAAAAAGTATCAGGAGATGAGTTCAGAGGGGTAATGGGGCCAGATGGAGTGAGGTTTTGAAGACTGAATAAGGATGCTGGCTATTACTCTGAGCTAACTGCAGGGTTTCTAATAGAGGAAGGAAGGGTGCTAATTTAAATTTTAAAAATATCAGTTGGCTGCTGTGTTAAACACAGACTGTTGAGGGACAAAGGTGGAGCATGGCGACCAGTTAAGAGGCTGCTGCAGGAATCCAGATTAGATACGATGGTTACTTGAAGCAGAGAGGTAGCCAATGAAGCTGTAGATATGTTAAGATTCTCAATAAATTCTGAAGGAAGAGAAAATAAGATGTAGTAACGGACTGGGTGTGGGGTGAAGAGAAGACTCTGTGCTCCTTTGACAACATGAAGTGTGCTCCCTTACAAATGGTAACTCTCGCGCGCCCTAGAGGACAGGTCGCTCAGCACTGTCATTCCGCTGACCATCGGTGTACTTGCCAGTTTTGCCTGCTGGGCCTGTGAGATACACAGGCCCTCCAGCTCATCAGTCGGCAGTGTTGATGGTCACAATGGCCTGTGAAATATACGGGGAAATCAGAAATGGACTAGTCCTATCTAGAGAAGACTCTGAGCATTCCTGCTACCATGGTTTTATCATACATTATTATATGTCAATGTATTGTATGGCATAAATCTAAAACTGTTTTATTATCTTGTAACAATTTCATAATAGTTCTCAACAGCTTTTTTGGTTTTGCTAAACTACAAAACAGTAAAGTCATGTTTAATAATAACAAAAAATGCTAAGTTTTCACTCCACAAGAAAGCTGATGATAAATATGCAAACTTCACAAACTCTTGTTGATACTTACCATCTTCCAGGATGGTATTAAATACCATAGGTCACATGAAAAACAGGACACAAAAACCTAAGGATGAAGCATCAGTGAGGTCTTTTAAGAAGACTGTCCCCTCAAATTATTTTATAGTTGCAGCTGCTAAATATAGGTTAATAGATTTCTAAATGAAGAATGACTTTTCATTTAGATCAATGCTTATTATTTCAAATTACTTTTGCTTATCTTCCATTTCAAGTTTTCTTGTGATCCAATAGCTTTGGGAATAATTAAGTGATGCTGGTGTTATATGAGTTTCATCAGATTCTTCAAATAGAAAACCAGTTAAGTTACTAATGGTTTGATTACTTCATTTATCTAGTTCAAATTAAAGCTTTTAAAATTTCACTCCTTTGCAGGTGAAATTTCTAACATTATTTCAAATGACACTTGATTAAGTGCAACAATAAATGTAAAATTACTTGTTTTGAAGTGAAAATTTGAATGCAAATTGTGGGGAATATAGTATCACAATCATAATAAGAAGAACAATGTTCTTACTAATTAAGATCTTTGTATAGTAGAAATATATTGGAATTGACTGTGGAACATACATAATTCAAAATTAAGCCCAAATTTCTGGTGATATTTTAAAAATGAAAATGGAAGTTGTCAAAATTTACAAACAGTATACATATATATACACACACACACAGAACGCACACATACACACATACAGAAAATGAAGCAAAGCTGATGTTTAAATTAAAAAAGAAAAGAAAAAACAACAAACTTTAGCAAGACAGTGTATCCCATATTTGATGCTTTGAGTTACTACTGTGTTCTACACAGCAGTGAACTTTTTTGGAGTGATTTCTCTAAACGCTAGTTGATTTCCATTCAAATCACTTGGAAATCTTTAAATGAAGTATTCGGTGATGATAAAACAAATATAAAACAAAACATAACTGCAGCTACCAAAGATTTTAATAAATTATAGTTAATTATTAAAATTAAAGCCTGAAAACAGAAAGACTTCCAAACATTTCTGTAAAAGCAAAGAGATAACAGAAAAATATGTGATAACAGGTCAAATGATGTACATAATTTCATTTTGAAATTTCACAACTTCACTTTGCAATATCCCAAGCATGGGAAGATTCTTTTCATAGATCTCCTCTTTAATATATATATATATACCCAATATATTTAATCAGGTATATATCCAATTAAATATTCTGAACCAATGGAAAAAAGTTGCAAAGTCCTATAGTTTTGCAGCTTCTAAATTTGATGAAACACTCAAAGGAATCATTAAAAAGGTCTTCTTGATGAGGGCAAAAAAGAATTTGTGGCATATTTGAAATGAACTATATATATACTTTAATGTAAAAAGTTAGAATTGAGGTGTCTTCCTTTAGGCGGAATTTTCTCTGAGCTTCCTAGATACCTCAGCACTTAGAGTATTTTTCTCATGTAGAAATATTACAGTGTACAGAGAAGAATCCATTGAATGTATCAGCAATTCAAAAATTACTATTTTGTATTTTTTAAAATATAAGAATGTTTATAAATTTTATTTTAGAAAAATACTATTTTCTAAAACAGTTTTGAATAAAATACTTTCTAGATCCATAATAAGATCAAATTGTTGAAAAATACCTACTTCAAAAATTATATAATTTCAATTATTTTTCACTTTTTTCTGTCCTGGTGCGTTCCAGTTTGGATAATAGATTTTAAAGCCACTCTAGACAAAGGCAACACCAAGGATTTTGCCAGAGCAGCTAGAGGAATGGATTTGCCATTAACTGGGATGGTGAAGGTGGTGGGTAATGCAGTGTTCTAGAGTAAGAAAGATTTGGGGTTCAGTTTTGGACATGTTCATTTTAGATGTCCACTAAGTTGACAGTCAGATATATGTCTAATCCTGATAAAGATGTGTGGACAGAAGATAAAATTTTGAGTCATTATCACATAAATTGTATTTTTTTTTCCTGTGGGTAGACACAGATTCATCCTGTCCCAGTTTGCCTGTACCTTTGTAATATGACTTTGTTCTCCTTCCATCAAGGAGTGAAATCTATTTTCCCATCTCTTATTTGTGCATCGACCTTGTGACTTGCTTTGACCAATAGATTGTGGCAGAAGCGATAATGTGACTTTGGAGGCTAAGTCCATATAAGTCTTTGAGCTTTCCCTCTCACTCTTTTAGAACACTGCCCTGAAACTGCCATGTAAGGAAGCCCATCTGACTGTGGGACGATGTGAGCCAACACGGAGGAGAACCAAGGCACTCCAGCAGACAGCCGGAACCAACTGCCAAACCTGCAATTACGATGTGAAGGGAAGTACAACTTGATATGGGACAACATACACAGACCACCTCAACCTCAGACTTGGGGAAGACCAAGGTCAGAGACGTTTTCTGAATAAAGTAATGTCTCAAGTGTGACTTGGAGAATACATAAATGCTAACCAATCGAAGTCACCAAGACATGAAATCTCAAAAGTCAGAGAAGGGGAGAGATCACTGTATGTTCTAAGACGTAAGATGTGGTGCATAGTGTCAGGGGAGGGGGAAAGGTTGAGCATGGGATCACTGAGGAAGGTGTGACTAGAGGTGGGAATCAAAACACAGCCTTCTGCATTTCATTAATGATGCTACAAATTAAGACTTCATCCTAGATTTAGAGTTACAGTGTCAGTGTAGTGGTAGGGACAGAAGCTAGAATACAGTAGATGGAGAAATAAGCGGGAGGAAAAGAATAAGAACAAAGATGGTCAACACTTTCAAAGTCTGTATCTATGAAAGAAGGATGATAAAGAAGGTGGTGGTTGGAGAATAATGTGATATCAAGAAGAGGTTGTTTTAAATTTAGGCGAGTATGTTTGGTACTGATGGAAAATGAAGCCAAAAATGATGGTAGAGTTGACATACAGGAGAAAAAATCCTCCCTGATTCATAGAATGTGAATGCTGAAAAGGTGAGAAAGAAGGAGATGAAGAGCACAGGTGGAGAAATTAGCATCAGACAGTTAATTCATACACTGAAGGGATAGAGAGGAGGAGAGGATAAGCGTGGGTGCAAATAAGCCGCTTTGGTTGCATGATGCCGAGAAAGTTGTTAGTAGGCTTCTATTTTCTCCTTGAAGTAGGAGGCTAGGACATATGCTGAGGGGTGAGAAGCAAACTGGCAGGAACAGAGGTTTAAGGAGAATGGAGAAGGCTGGAAATAGCTGTTGCAAAGAAATGGGGGTGAGAACTAATTAGGAAATCAATGGCAGCCCAGCTGAAGTTGGATATCATGAAGTTAGAGTAGTATCAGTCTGCTAGTTTGTGAGTTTATTCCCATTAGTGCTCAGCAATAGGGGTATAAGAAAATAGGTAATTAAATTCAGTCAGATTAGCTTTTCCCAAGTGGACGTTTTAGAAAGACAATGGAGCCATATGACACATACTTCAATTAAAAGGCGGGTTAGGATAAATGTTACATGACTGATACCATCATGTCTATAAGTACAGAGAGAAAAGGAAAGTCAGTACTGGCCACATTTGTTAAGGAGAACTGTGAGCATTTTCTAAGAGGGGAAACAGGGCATTCAAGGAAAGGGAAATTCACAGGTGATGGCTTGGATGTAAAGAGAGCACAGTGCTCTCAGAGACAAAAGAGCTGCAGAAAGGGTAGGTCTTTGATGAGAAGTGATGTGAACTATATTAGACAGGTAGGTGTGCCTAAGTCTGGAAAGTGTGTGTGTGTGTGTGTGTGTGTGTAAGTTTGGAGCCATTAGGAACCTTGAAATAAAGCAGTGATACATTATGGGCAGGAGTGGTGAATGAAGAACACACACATACACACACATAAACTCATATGTCTTTATCAACATCACTATTGAAGCAGACCGTGATACTTTAATTTGGTTAATAATAAATCGATACCTAAGAGTATGATCAAAAATATGATACTCATACAGCTTATAATATTTTAATTATGAAGGTATTTTTGAAAACTCAATGTATTGATCAGATTCTATAAAAAGCCTCATTTCTTTCATTCATACGACAAATGTCAAATACCAACTACTGTTCTAGATGCTAAGATTACAACATGCAACAAAACACAAAAAGGAAAAAGCCCTGTTTTCAGTGAGTTCACTTTTTATTGGGAAAGATAGACAATAAAAACTAAATAGATAAAATATACACTATGCAATAATGTGGTAAGTTTTTTGGAAAAAAAAGACTGAAGGGAATCTTCAAAGAAAAAAAATCTTTAAAGGAAAAAAAATAAAGATTGAAGTTCTAGGGCTTGGGGGATGTTTTACAATTTTGAATTGAGTGGTCAGCAAAGGCCTTGTTGTGGAGCTGACATATGAAAAAAGCTGAGTGTGTAATGAAAAAAGCCGAGTGTGTAATGGAAAAAGCCATGAGGCAATCTGAGGTGATTGTAAGGACATTGGCTTTTACTCTGAGTGAAAGGCTGGGTCATTAGTGGCTTTCAGGCAGAGGGAGGAGCATGATCTGATTTAAGTTTCAAGAGCATCACTTTAGTAGCTCTACAGAGTATGGAGTGGGAGGGCCAGAGTAGAAATGGTGATGTAAGTAATTAGACTATTACAGTCACTCAAGTGAACACTGATGTTGCCATGCACTCTTGGTAGCAGTTTGGTACTGTGGTGGCAATCTCTTGGAATGTGGACATATTCTGAAGGTAAGGCCAACAGGATTTGCTGAGGGAATGGCTATAAGGTATGTAGCAAAGAATGAAATCAAAGATAAATCCAAAATCTTTACCAGAGCCAAGGAATGGATTTACCATTTACTAAGATGGAGAAGACTGTAGATTGGAGATGAAGATCAGAAGTTTAGTTCTGGGCCTATAAAGTCTGAGATGCTTATCAGACATCCAAATGGTGATGTTTAATGAACAGCTGGATATATAAACCTGGAATTAAAGTACAAGTCCAAGGTGGAAATATAAATTTTGGAAGTGTCTCTCTTATAGATGAGTATAGGTAGATCATATAAAGCTCTTGGGACTGGGCTCCAGAGCTCTGAAAAGTTTAGTGGGAGACTGAGGAATATGTTGGTGAGGAAGTTCCAAAGAAGAAGGTGGCATCTTGAAGCCATGTTTCAAAAGTATTTCAAAGAAAAAGGAACGATCAACTATGTCAAATGTTACTGAGAGGTGATATAAGATGGGGTCTGAGAGTTAATCACTGGATTTAGCAACATGGGGATTAATTGGTAAATATGACCAGAGCATTATCAGGTGGAGAGGCAGAGTTATTGGTATGGATTCAGTAGAAGATAAAGGAAGAAGAATGGGAGACAGCCCAGGTAGATGATTCTTTTGAGGGGTCTTGCTATATAGGATAAAACTAAAGCATTAGCTTGAGGGGAATTTAAGATTAGGAGATTTGGAATTGACATGTACATACTGCTGTATTTAAAACAGATAACCAACAAGGACCTACTATATAGCACAGGGAACTCTGCTTAATATTATGTAACAACTAAATGGGAAAATAATTTGAAAAAAAATAGATATGTGTATATGTTAAAAAAAAAAAAGATTAGGAGATATGTTTTAAGGCGGGATAAATTTTATCACTTTTGAATGCCTATGGAAAATGATCTGGTAAAGGGAGAAAAAGTGATGACTCAGAAGGGAAGTATCAAATTGCTGTTGTGATACCTTTTGGTAAAGAAGAGGGAATGGGACCTAGTGGACAAGTGGAGGAGTTATACTCAGACAAAAGTATGGATACTGAATCCATAATACCAGGCAAGCAGGAAAAGTATAAAGTTGAGGGTATGTGATAAAGGTGTTAGTAGGAAATTGTGGCAATTTCTCCTTGATTGTTTCAATTTTTTTCAGTGAAATAAGAAGTGATTTATAGATTTTAAAATGATAGTGGTAGATTGACTGTAATCATGCATCTGGAAAGTACCAAGTGTCCATTTGAAGTTAGTCACATGAATTAAAAGGTTAAATCAATTAATAAATCTTGTATATTTTTGTACACATTGGCTTGTATTAATTTAAGAATAGAAAAGTCAAGGATTTAGGTTCAAGAAAGGTTGGAGTCATGTCAGGTGAATGTGAAGAAGCCAGAGGTGCCAAAGGGAGTTGAAGGTTCATGCTAGAAAGTGAAGACATTTGCCTTAGGTCTTAAAAGGGATAGGGAAAAAACAAGGTAGTTGAGGGACAACAAAAAGTTTGCAGGATTATTGAATTGTAGGTCCTGGTGGGACAGGAAAATTTTATTATTGGATTTAGAGTTACTGAGTTTTTCTTGAACTATCAAAAAGTTAGCCAAAGACTATAATTTTTTAATTCAAGTGCATTTAAGTGAATTGTACTGATCTAATCACAAGAGAATCTCAACTTGAGTCAACTTCTAGTCACCCAGAATTCCTTCTTCCTATAAACAGGAATCTGGAAAGAATGTCCCAATTTTGTTATGTATTGGAAAAATATTACCTCCTAAATATAGCTAATATCACATAAATTGAAGAGAACATGGTTTGCCACAAATATTCTTAAAGTTCATCAATTTCTGTTTCTTAGATATTTGTAAATACTATCTATTGTACACAAAATTATTGGTTTCATCTTTTTTAAAATTTGGTCCTTTATCAACACTTCTAACTTTCCACCCTTTAGAGATAGTATACATATGCATTTTATATGTTTTCAGAATGCAGGAGCCCCATCTATCCTTGATAAGAACAAAAATTAAATATAAGCTTTTGGATGATTACATCATAATGAGGGAGCCTAGGAAATGTACAAGGTGATACTTTTTATTCTATACTCACAATGGTGCAAACGTATGTCCTCCTGACATATAGAATCAAGCAATTCTGAGGCACAGTAGTCTTTTTCTTTGGGATGAACATATGATAAAAATTCTGTAAAAGAATCCAGGAATCACAAAGCTCTTTTCTAGCAATTTTGCCGAAAAATAGATATGAAAACAAGAGACATGTTCTTTGGTACTGAACCTTGGCTTTCTCTTGCTGTGACTGACACATCAAGACAAAAATCTCTACCATTCCCTTTGCATCATTTAACATCTACTTGAGGACCCATGAATAAAAATAGAAATAAATATAAATGCTGAATCCATAATAGGTTGTAAGTCCCCTATCCTGGTGATAAAGCCTCTAGTGTTTATGTATATTGTCACTGACTCTCAAATCAAAGATAGCAGAGGATGCCAAGTTGAAGAGCTAAAAGAGGGAATTACACTATTATAACTTCTCATCTATCAAACTAAAGCACCTGGTACAACCAGACCTGAGTAGAAGTCCCTAGAAGAAAGCTCTGGGAGGTAGTTTCTCACACCTCATTTTCCTATTCATACTTCTATTTTGCCCTGTTTTTATGCAGACACACTCACATTCTCAATCATAAATCTTGGGCATAACTTTAGAAGGGATTAGGTCAGAAAGATAACATTTTCACAAAAGTTTCAAATAAGCTGGATTCAGATACATGTAAGCTGTAGGCACACGTGTCAACAGGTATAGATTATTTTCAGTGACCGCTCCCCACAGAAACTTTGTACTTTAAACAACTAAAAAAAAAATCAGACAAAATATATGTGATGGTTTTCATCAACTGGAAAATAGGCAGACAAGATATGATCCCTGAAGGAAGGGAAATAAATGAGGTGCATTCTATCATTGTTTCAGCTTACTGCATAAAAGCTGGTTTTAGGTAACATATGGGGGTAGGAAACAAGGCCCTGGTCTCACTGGGTAGAGGAGTTAGAGTTCAGAGTACAAGGAGGCCAAGCAGCCAGAATTCACAAGGCAGAGTACCAGACAGAAGAGAGCTATGGAGAGAGAGTGAGCAAGCTATAGAGATATGTAGAGGACTCCCTTGTACCTTCAGCTGAATATTCACCAACACATCCACAAGAGGAAACTAGTAAGGCTGGAGAAAGAAATATCAAAAAGGAGTAGGTTGAGCAAATTCAGAGACCCCACAGGACTTGAAATAGTTTGATTTTCAAACAGTAGGGTGGAAAGACCTCTCAATATACAGAGAATTGAACAGAGTTCTTACAGTGGTAATGTCTCAGCAAAAGCCCAAATTAGTCCTATTACTAAGTCCTAAATGACTAAGGGCTCTTCTGGATATGCCTAACAAAGCCTGAAAGCAAGCCTTGAAAGGATCAAATTGTTTCCAAACAACTTAATGGCATTCTAGCACAAAACCCCAATATATTTAAAAGAATAAAAGAAACCTAACACTCCAAAAACCAAAATCCATAATATCTGACATCTAATAAAAATAAGGAGATAAACCAATCCATAGTGATAGACCTAGAAATGACATGAATAATTTAATTTGTAGGGAAGTATATCACAGTAGCATTTAGAAACATACCTCATATGTTCAATAAGTAGAGGAAGATGAGCAGGACAAAGAGAGATATCACAAACACATACACACTTATAGCTATAGAAACATACATGCATATAGATACATATATAGATATCCAATCACACTTCTTCAGATGAAAATACACTAAATGAGACTGACAGAAGATTAAACACTGCAGAAGAACAAACTGGTGATCTTGAAGACATAAACAGAAACTATCTAAAATAAAACAAAGAAAGGACAATAAATGAATTGAGCATCAGTGAGTCAGAAGACAATATTAATCAACCTAACATACATGTAATTAGAATCTCAGAAGGAGAGAATAGGAAGGTAGAATCAGGAAAATATATTTAAATAAATAATGTGAGCAATTTCCAGAGCTTTTAAAAATTTTAAACACACAGATCCCAGAATCTCAACAAAGCCTAAGTAGAAGAAACATGAAGAAAACTACAGTGAGATACATCTTAATCAAATTGCCTAAAACAGTGACAGGCATAATTCTAAATGCAGACAGAACAGAAAGACATATTACACTTAGAGGAACAGAGATAGGATGCTAGCAAATTTCACTTCAGAAATGATGCAATCTAGAGAACAGTGGAATATTACCTTTAAAATATAGCGGAAACTATCAACCCAAGGAAAAATCTTTCCAAAAATGAAGGTGAAATGAAAACTATTAAAGAGACACAAACATTGAAAGAATTCATCAGCAGAAGCACCTACACTGTAAAAAATATTAAAATAACTCTTTCACGCATAAGGAAAATAATACTAGATGAAAACCAGATCTAAAAGAAGGAATGAAAAGTAATGAAAAGGGCAAATATATAGATAAATATAAAAGACATATTTTTCTTATCTTTAAACCTCTTTGGAAGATAAATGACGGTTTAAAGCAAAAACAATAACAATGTTTTGTAGTTTATAACACATGTAGATATAAAATGTATGACAACAATAGCAAGAAGGCCAATGGGGAGGAAATGGAAGTATATTACTATAAAATTCTTATACTACATGAAAAGAAGAAGAATATTGTTTGAAGGTGCTCATGACACTATAAAAATATATACTATAAGCACTAAAACAACCACCATCAAAAAACAAATAAACAGAAAAAAAAAAAAAACCAACAAAGAGGTATAGCTAGTAAGCCAATAAAGAAGATAAAATAGAACTATGAAAACTACTGAATTAATTCAAAAGAAGGCAAAAATAAAGAGAAAGAACAAATGGGACAAATAAAAACCAAGTAACAAAATGATAGATTTAAACCTTAATCACATCAATAATCCTATTAAATGTAAATGGCCTAAATATCCCAATTAATGGCAATGATGATCATGTTGGATAAAAAGGAAGGACTCAACTACATGTTGTCTACAAGAAATTCACCTTAAATATAAAGAAATAATAGGTTAAAAATAAAAGGATAGTAAAAATTTCCATGCTAAACACTAATCAAAATAAATCTAGAGTAGCTATTTTAATATCAAAGTAGAATTCAAAGCAATGAATATTACAAGGGATTAAGAGGATTATTTCATGATGATAAAGGGGCCAATTCATTAATTAGATGTAAAAATTCTAAACATCTATGTATCTAATGATAAGCTTGAAAATGAAAGCAAAAACTGGAAAAACAGCAAGGAAAAATAAAGAAGACCACAATTATAGTTGGGCATTTCAACATTCCATTCTCATTAATATACAGGCGAATTCAATCAAAAGTCAGTATGCATATAGAAAACACAAATATTATTATCAAGAAACTTGACCTAGTTGATATTTGTAAAACATTCCACCTAACATTTTTCTCAAACATAAAGCATTTTCTAAGAAAAACCATTTTCTGAAAGTCCATAAATAGCTCTTAAGAATTTTAAAATACTCAAATCTTATAAAGAATGTTCGCAACCAAACTGGAATTAAATCAGAAATAAGTAACAAAAATTCTCTGGAAACTCCCAAAGATAAGTTTGAAAAACAAATTTATGAATGACTTGTGGTTCAAATAAGAAATCATAAGAGAAATCAGAATATATGTTGAGTTGAATAAAAATGATAATATAATATATCAAAACTTGTGGTATTCATCTTATTCAGTGCTTTAAAATTTTTATAGCATCAAACATTTATATTGATTAATTAATAAAGTAGAAAGTTCCCCAATCAATAGCCTCCATTTTCACCTTAAAGAACTAGAAAAAGATTAACAAATTAAACCCAAAGTAAGATGAAGAAGGAAGTAATATAGATAAGAGAAGAAATCAAATAAATAAAACTAAAAAGAAAGAATCAATAAAAACAAAAACTCCTTCTTTTAAAAAATTAACAAAAATAATAAAGCTCTAGCCAGACTGAACAGGAGACATAAATTACTAATATCTGAATGAAAGAAAAACTATCATTACAGATATTAGACATTTAATAGATAGGCAAAAAAATATTTTGAACAATACTATATTAACATGTGATAATTTAGAAGAAATGGAGAAATACCTTGAAAAAGACAAACACCAAAGCTCACTCAAAAAGAAATAGAAAACTTGAATATTTGCATATCTATTAGAAAAACTGAATTTCTAGTTAGATATCTTTCAACAAAGAAAAGTCCAAACCCAGATGACTTCACTGGTGAATCCTACCAAACACTTAAAGAAGTAGTGATACCACTTTTACACAAGCTTTTCTCAAAAACAGACATGGGAGCACTTTCCAAATCATTCTGTGAAGCTAGCATTACCATGATAAGAAAACAAGACCATTACAATAAAACAAATCCATGCAGCAATATTCTTCATAACTATAGATATAAAATTATCAACAAAATTTTAGCTGAATCTAAAAATATATAAAAATGAAAACACATCAAGACCACACTGGCCATGTGGTCCTGGTCACAACTATTTAACAATGTACCAAAAAGGCAGCCACAGACAACGCATAAATGAATGTATATGGCTGTGTTCCAATAAAACTTTACTTATGGGCACTAAAATCCAAATTTTACACAATTCTTAAATTTTACAAAGTGTTATTGGTTTTTGGGGTTTTTTTCCAATCCCTTGAAAATGCAAAACCCATTCCTAGCTCATGGGCTGGCCATACAGAAACAGATGGCAGGCCAGATTTGGTCAATGGGACATAGTTTGCTGATCTCTGGTATGGAGCAACTAGAACTCTCACACACTGCTGGTGGGAACTGAAAATAGTACAACCACTTTGAAAACAATCTGACTGTTTCTCTAAAAGCTAAACATTCACCTACTATATGATTCAGCCATTTCACTCTTAGGTATTTATCCAAGAGGAAAAGAAGTACAGAACCTCATAAAGCCTTGTGCATGAATATTCGTAGCAGTTTCAATTGTAGCAGCCCTAAACTGGAAACAATTTAAGTCTCTACCAACTGCTGAATGGATAAACAAACTGTAGTATATCCATGCAGTGGAATCTCAGCCACAACAAGGAATAAACTACCAATATACACAACAACATAGATTTCATCATAAAATAAAATAATCATGCTGAGTGAAAGAAGCCAGTTAAAAAAGAGTACATGCAGTATGATTTCATTTATATTAAATTCTACATAATGCAAACTTATCTATAGTGACAGAAAGCAGAACAGTAGTTGCATAGGGGATAGCTGGACAGGTGATAGAAGCTTGGATTACAAAGGGCTACAAGGAAACTTCTGGGAGTGTTAGAAATGTTCACTGTGTTGACTGTGGTGATGGTATCAGAAGTATAAACATATATTAAACTCATCAAATTGTATACTTTAAATATGTAAATTGCATTTTATGTCAACTATACCACAATAATAACATAAAATATACTTCTGTGTTCAGAAATAATTGTATAAACTTTACATTCTACTCTAAATTTAAATTAATGGTTGCCCCTCTAGGGCAATTGCTTTTTAAAACTTCCTTCTAATTATAAACAGTGGCCTTTAATTTCTTTAACATAGCACCAGGGATTAGCAAGCAAATGGGAAATATACTTGGAGGGTCAAGCATATAGCTGGCAATTGTAAGGATTTTTGAATTGGGGAAGGAATGTGTTATAAGAGAAATACATATACCGTTTAAGCATTTACATTTTGGACTATTTATAAAACCAGTCATCTAAGGAAGTAAGAGACTAGGATGTGTCCTCTTTCTTTCCAGTTTGATTTCTTTTCCTTTTCAATTTTGATTTTCTCAAGTCTTAAGATTTCCAATGAGAAAAGGTAAAATTTGCTGTAAATTATGGCAACTGGTGGGTTGAAAGTGAACAAACTAAGCTGTAACGCTAAAAATTTTACATGCCAAGTGGGAACTTAGATATAATCTATCCCAACTCCTTCATTTTGTAGATCAGAAAACTGAGGTACAGAAAGGTAAAATGACACTGTAACACATTTTAATGTTTTCTGTTACACACCATTCAGGTATCAGCCAAGATACCATGGGCAAGTAGTAGTAGACAAGCTTATTTATTTATATTAACAAGAAAAAGATGTGATCATATCAAAGTTCTTAATGATCAGTGAATCACTGCCCTAGCCATTCCTCCTTCCTTTAATTTATGTATTAAAATTGCTAATACATGCACAGATGAAATACTGTACGTACGGTGACTTTGGTACAATAGATTGGTATATATTTCCTAATATGTTCCACTTTAAATGTTTGATATATGTACAAATTTAAAAAAAAGTGTTGGATACATATAAATTAACACGTTGGCCCTAAAACCAGTAACAATGGTTTCACGTTTAGGTGTGACCTCATCCTGAGAGGTAAGATCAGCTTGAGGAGATAATGCAGTGTTTTCTATTATATGTATGACCCTATTTAAATTCAGCACTGATTAAAAGGTTGAAATAAGTTTAATATCATTGCTTTCATTTATGTGGGTGAACCCCAAATGGAAACTCTGAAGCCCAAATTGATTTGTTTAGAAAGCCCTATTATTCTCATGCATTTTTTCCTCCTAAAACTTATAACCAAGCATGGTATTATTTCACAAACAAAAGCTTTGCAAAGTTATCTTTTTTGTCTGATTTGTATGGCAGTTCCCTTGTCTCCTAGGCCTGCACTACACATTCTGAATAGGACCTTGTGAATGTAATTAAGGGTCACACGTAGGGTATAAAGAATAGGGGGTGAAGAGTGAATGTCTCCGTTTTCCTTCCCTGGGCTACAGACTGGTTTTCAAGTTACTATTCAATTCAGCAACATAGAGCTCAGAGGAAAAGACTAAACTGCTACAGCTACTCTACATTATAAAGAGAGAGAGAGAGAGAGAGAGAGATTAGATTTTATCTGCACTCAAAAGGAACATCCAAGGTCTGAACACTCTGCAAACAGCTCCACATTTTAGGTTAGGTAGGTTTTTTAATGTTCTTTATCTTGAACATCATTAAAATTCAGACAGAGTACCCTTCTGGGTCCCATTCATGCAAATTGTGGACCATTCAAAGGAAGAACATAAAGGTGATATGGCCAGAAAACTGCACTCCGAGGGTGGTTATTCATGACATGAAGGAATCTGGGGAACAGGATTAAACCCTGTCTACAATGAGCCACTATCACAAATATTTTGACACCAAAACATGTTCTTACGGTGATGTACCTCTGAGAAGATAAAGATTAAAATGTTTTTATAGAGAAGAAAACATTCACACAGGTGGGCCTATCTACTAATTGAGAACATCACAGGCATTGATACCTGCGAGCTTTGCTAACATATCTGAATAGACATTGATTACTTCATCATACAGAAAAGTGGACCTTGGTGGAATCTGTCATAGTTGTCATCTTGTTCTTATCCATTGTCAGTAGGTTAGGTCTCCAGGAAATCAAATAGAACTAGACTAGCCATTTCTGCATGACTGAACTCATGGGTTGGTGCAAACATGTTTGCAACATCTCAATCACAAATCAGTGGTACCACCTTAACTTGTAAAACTTCTTACTCAGCATGTGGATCTAGCTACACAACTTTAGTTCAAATTTTATAGGTTCTGTTTTAGGAAAGATTTTGCATTTCTGCCCTCTTCCTCAAATTGTCAAGAGGTGCAAGTTTGATTTTGTTCCCTCCTTCCTACGTGTACTCACTTCCTCCCATGTTGTCCCAAATGAGGTTCCACAAGAGTCCAACCAACATCTTTTCCTTTTTCCCACATACCCATCAACTTTTATGCTGTCCTCATCCTTATCTACCTGCTCAAGATAACAGACTGAGGACATACATCTATTTTCTTCCTTTTAAAAAAAGAAAATGACAGAAACAATATTTGCAAATAAAAAGAAACCATAACAGTTCTAGGTCAGTGGGAGGTGAGGGGAGGAGTAAAAAGAAGGACTAAAAAGGAACTGTAAGTGAAGTACAAGTTTTACTGAAAGAAAGTCTAGAGGAACTGGATCAATAAAGAAACAGCAGAGAGAAACATTTGTGGAAGACAATTGACATATGAGCAGGTCATTCTTGTACTCTGAAAAGGTTCCAAAAACTCAAAACAACAAAATATGTAACAACAGTTCACTGTGGGTGAACAATAATTCTTTTAAATTAAAAATATGAGGACATATTGTTTTTTGAAAAGCCAATGAATAGACAAAATAATCAAATGGGAAGAGCAGCAACAAGCTTCTAACTTAAAAGATAAAAGAGAGGAAATTTCCCAGAATGAAGTTTAAAAGAGAATGAATCAAGAAAAAAAAAAAGTTAAAATTCATGCATGATATATAGATGAGATTTAATAACATTCTATTAGGAATTATAGAAGGGCAGGGGGAAGGGAGAAGAAAAAGCAATAAAATCACATAAATACAAAATAATTTCCCTGAGCCGAAGAACAGTAAGTCTTCTAATTGAACACAACCACCAAAAACCAAGCAAAATACACCTTAAAGATCCACATGTAAATAGATCCTGGTGAAATTTCACCATTTAAAGATACAGAGGAAGCAGAGGGGGCAGGTTCCCTACTAAGTACTGAGAATTACACCACCATCAGATTCTTCATCAGCAACCTGACATGCTAGAAAACAATAGAACTAATTCTACAAAGTAATAAGAGAAAAAATCAGTTGAAATGTATTTAGATTTCAAAATTTTTTTGGTAATTGTAATGTAGAGAGAAAGGAAAACCTCTTATTTTCCATTTAGATCATAGGTCAGCAAATATGGTCTGCAGGCCAAATTCAGCCTGCTGCTTGTTTTGTATTGTCTGCAAGTCCAGAAGAGTTTTAACATTTTAAAATAACTTAAAAAAATCACTTCCATCAAACATGAAAACTAAATGAAATTCAAATGTCAGTGTACATGACTAAAGTTTTATTGGAACAAGGCCTTGCTCAGTTACTCATGCGTCATCTCTGGCTGCTTTTGCACTACAACCGTGGAATTGTGACAGAGACTCTACCGCCTGCGAAACGTAGAATATTTACTCTCTGGCCCTTTACAGTGGCCACCCCTATTTCAGATCCTTTGTTTTTCAAACTGCATTCAGGTTAATATTCCTTCTCCCCTCCACAAAAAAAAAGAAAAAAAAAACTATACAATCCCATGTCCTGTTTCCTCAGGGCTGCCTAAATCTTGTTGGGTAACATGAGTAGCAAAAAATACATTAGTAGGAATCAAAGAAACAAGCTAAAAGGTAATAGAATCCTAGCTAAAATGAACTCAACAACTAATATGAAGGCAAAACAAAGACATTTTGGAGCATGCATGGACTCCTAAATTATACAACCTCTCACGACAACATTCCAAAGCAGCAAAAGAGTAATACAAGAAAAAGGGTGATATGATACAAAAGAAACAATGCAGCAAAATATGATCTTGACAGGAAAAAGAGAGCAGAAAGGAAATTATAAAGAAATGCATTGAAGCTTTGCACACAAATCATTCTTATTTGAGCAGAGATTTAATGGCAGAATCATATTCATTTCTCTATCAGATCAGTCATACGACATAGATCTAGAGTGGATAACACGTATAGAACAACAAACTGAAAATAATGCTTTTATTCTGTTTAAGTTATTAGACAACCTATGAATAAGGAAAATGAGAATTATTTACAAGTCAGAATATAAATTTTACATAACTTGACAATGAAAGAATAATAATATAGTTAACAAAAATCAGAGGTAAATAGGGTTACGCTGTTCAGATCTTCCTATTTCTAGGAACTGTCTGAAGTTCATCAAGAAGTAAAAACTTTTACTCTTTATTTTAAATTTAGACACTTTATTGTTTAACTATGTGCAGGGTACCCAGGATGACAAATACTGAATCATGTTTCCCATTCTCTCAGGGCTGCTTAACATTTTGGTGGGTGACAAGGGTAGCAGCAAACACATTAGTGCACATTAGCATGGATCAAACAAAGTTAAAAGACAATATGATTTCAACTAAAATGAACTAGTTTCCATATGTCCCTCATAGGCTGGAGCTGGGAATACAATTTCACTTCCTGTGAGGCCCCAGTGGGAGAAAGAGACCCCCTAGTCTGTGTAGCATTTTGCTAGCCTTCCAGTGATATCCTATAGGTAGGAACAGATTTCTTTGAACCAAAACTATACTGGGGTCAAACAATTACAGAAAATGATCAATGGGAAGCAGAGTACGCTTAAGTCAAATGATGGTTATTTCTGGGTTAAGCCTATAGATTAAATTTGGGTCTGACAGCTCAGGTGGGCATGTAGATAAATGGATGACTATTCTGAGGGTAGAAGTGAATTGGGGTCAGTTCTAGGAGACCGATGTGGATTTTGGCCACTAGGTAATGACTCCTGAACCCCCACTTATTCCAAATACTCTGGAACCAACCAAGGATGTCATAAATTAACCCACCTCATGAAAATGGCCACTGAAGGACTCCTGGTTTCTTGAAGTCAAGATCTCTCCTTAAGGTTGCACGTCAGGCTAAAGTCAAACTAGTTCCTACTGAGCCCAGGGAAATGGTTCATTCAGCATGAAAAAAGTACAACCCAGCAGGCTTCCTGCCTTCAAGTGTTTTTCTCTGACTAAAGCAATGAGAAATGGAAAGAGAATAGCAACCAAAAACAAATAGTTCAAGCAAATGTCTTTTGCAGATAAATTACCTGGAGAGCCAGGCTGATTTTCATGGCTACTCTCCTCTCAACCCTGTTATTTCATGTCTTCACCCAAACCTATGGGACAGGGATCTATCTTGCAGGGTTCATGCTTTGTTTATTGTCCATTCATCTGAACAATTTCATGAGAAAGTCTAAATCCTTGAGGAGATTTTTCCCTGCTTGTTTTTATGGAATTTGGCCTTGTAGTATTTTAAAAGTCATTTTTGTTTCCAATTATCACTGCCACTTATTGAATTCTACTTCATTCTGCTTTTTCCCACTTCCCCTTCCCTTGAGCAGTTTCTTTTGTGTGTGTGTGTGCTTGAGGAATAAAGTTCTGACTGTCTCTCTCACCTCTTTACTCCAGTTAGCTTCCCCCTGCTGGTCCCAACTGCTAATCGGACCATTTCTCTGCACTAAATTACAGAATTATCCTGAGGCAAGAAAACTTCAACATGAATGTTTCTTTGCAGTTCAAAGTATTTTAGGCACTAGGTGAATGCCTAGTGAGAGTTCATCCCAAAATGTACACAGCAGTATTCTTTGGGGTTTAATTTAAGCTATGAAAGCAAAAGATAAAGAAGTATTACTTCACCAACATGTGTTCCCCTCATTGCTTGGTGTTTATCAGTGCTTCAAGGTCATCCTCAGATACTGGCAGCGTCAGACACATTCTACAGCTCCTTCTACTAACAAACAGCCCTTGTGAGTCCCTCTCCTTAGCTTTGCAGGATTCCTCTTTAACCTTCTGTGAGTGAAAAACACTAGACAGCCTTGCTTCTTCCTTCCACTGTCTCTCAGATTCGTTCCTGAATCTCTGCTGAATTCTATTTGAATAATTCATCCAACTCAATTTTTACTGAGTGACTAATGTGCTAATTAAAAGAGGAGTCATTTTAAGGTTGGATTGGGTGCTCATTACTAAACATCACTATAAAATATTCATATTATATTTGAAATTTGGGGGGGGGACGTGGAAAGGACAGACATGTATAAGCATGTTAATACCGTCTCAGAAACCATGAGCCGAATCACTGTTTTTCTGATTCTGGGAGTGTTGATGTTATAAATCCTGGGCTCTGCCATTTCTTGCTGGGTAAAAATGCATTTAGGTAATGGATGATACAATTTAAAACAAAAGGATCCAAAAACTGCATCTCTGCCTAAATCGCTCAAGTGTCTAAAGAGCAATTGGATCCAGTAAACAAGGCTATCTTGATTCTAGGAAGGTCTCTTCATTTTTTAAGCCATGCCTTGAATATATCAACACATTATTGCATTTTACTGTGCCTTTATATGTGACACAATCATAGAAATAAGGACACCTCTGTTTGACAAGGAAATGAGATTTTAGTGACAATTGTTTAAGGTACTATGTGACAGTGTGCAGGCAAATGGTCTTTTCACCAGAGAACTTTCCCTAAAAGTCATGGTCTAAAAGCTCTGAAAAGCATATTTGAAATCTTTAGTTAGTGACATCCCAATACACTGACTTCTCAGATAGTCTTGATTAGACTTCCTATCTAAAAGTATAGTAAAACCTTGATTAATGGAAATGCTTGACGAATGGGATGTTCTGGCTAATTTAATTCTGTGATGAAACAGACACCTCTTTCTATTTCAATTCTTATTACTGAAAATCTTTCTCAAACACATGATTCCTCTTTCCTTAATACCATAGGGATCAGAAATGCATTTTTCTCTGATCACTGAAAATTATGGAATTATCATTGTGAACACCTAGGATCATCATGAATTCCAATACACAAAATTAAGAAGATTGTAATATATATGTTGCAATTTATGGATTTCATAATGTCTCTATAAGTTTATTAATCTGGCTTTTCACCCTTTTTTCCTTAGGGTGTATTTCAAATAAATAATTGGATTGCATTATCTACTTGATCCAGATTTACTGTGTAATATTATCAGAAATTAGTAACGGACTCATTTTCTCCCGATAAGCCAAGTCCTTGGGAGCTGAGTAACACTTAAGGAGGCACACAGGGTGCCTTGAACATTGTAGCTATTTGGCATTAAATGAAGATACAATCTAAGAGTTTTAAAATTATGGGGATAGAAGTACTAATATGCAGGCAAAGCCTCTACAAATTGGATATAAAGTGGTTAAATAGTCAAATATCTCATGGCTGTAACTGAGAGTAAGGGGTAGAATGACTGTTGTTTAATAATACTATAATACCTCATGGGAAGTATCAGAACATCTAGAACTTTTGTGCAGAGGGCTTCTTTTTGAAGATTAGTATTAACCTGGAAGCTGCTTTCTCTCTGCCACAAACTCTTTCTGCCCACCAAAACTGGAGATTAGAGAGATACCCTCACACAATGCTGAACTAAATTAGACCGATAATAGTCAAAGCAAGATGTTTAGAGTTGAAGGAAAGGATTTTATAGGGAAGGCACACTTCCTTGGAAATAAAAAGAAGAATAAAATAAATAATTCTGAACATAGTATAAACTTGGAGGAATTCCAAACAGAAACTGAGAACTTTACTGTGAATATTATTGAAAAGTCCTGCCAATTATAAGAAAGCAAGAACTATAAAAAGTGGAAGAGCAAAAAGTAGAATAGAATATTAAATGATACAGAGCAGGGAAATACAGCACTGCAAAACCATGATAGTGAGAATAAAGCGAAGCTCTGGATGAGGGCAGAGTCATTACCCTTAGTCACAACTGCTTAAGTAGATTCTACCAATTCCCTTGCGATGATGCTTTGGAAGGTCATATGGTGGAGTGAGAGGACTAAGGCTTGGGTTCTGGTCTAAGTTTAGGCCCTTCCTAATCGGTAGATCTTCAGCAAGTTATCTGACCCCAGCTTCCCATAATGACTTTAATAAAGTTACCTTTTATTTTATTGAATGGAAAATTCTTTGAATTCTATAGTGTTTTACAAGGTCACGTATTTCTTGATATTGTTGTTTCAGGATAAAATAAGAAATGTAAAATGCAATCTGTATGAAGTGCTCAAAGCCTACTACATATGGGACAGCTGCTGCTTCTGCTGTAACTATGACTAAAGATGTAAACAAAGTCAAAATGACCATGGAGGATAATATGGCTTTCTCTGCCTAGAAGAGATGGGGACACTCCACAAAAGAGATAACCTTTGAACTGGGTCTTGAGAAACGAATAGGAATCTACTCATTGAAACAGGAATCTACAGATTGAAAAAAGAGAGATGATTTCAAGGAGTGGAATAGATGTGGGAGTATATGTAAAAACCAAACAAGAAAACAAGAAAACAAAATACACACACACACAAGGAAGTTTAAAAAGAATAAGGGGCAATGTCAAAGAAGCTATTATTTTAGGGACTTACACACAGGAATGCACAAGGTATTTTACAAAGAAACGTCACAGAAATTATTTCATTTGATTTTCATAGCAGATTTGATAAAGTAGGTTAGCAGTTTTTACCTATGGCAGAGATATGTCTCAGAGAAAAATTTTCCCAAGGACAAAATATTTAACAAAAAATTATATGATCCCAACCATATAAAGGTCAGTGAGGGTCAGGGACTAGTTTGTTCCTAGTTCAGTTGAGAATACTGAGGCCATATGCAACAGAGAGCCCTAATAAGCACCTACTCTTGATGGGTTAAAGGTCAGCTCAAGGTCGGGACCTCAACACCAAGAGTTCAAAGCTAAGTGAAACTGGAGTATAAACAAAATCACTGGGGGATTAGGCAATCAGGAACCCTAGGCATTAACTTGAAACACAGGCTGGTATCTAGGACTTGCTTTTGTAGGCTGGCACATACATGGTGTATGAAACAGTCAGACTCATTCTGAGTTCCAAGGAAGAGACTAAAGTACTTAATAGGAGCCTAATAATTCCAATACACAAATAAACTTTCTAGTAAATGACTTAATAAGTTCCACATTTTAAAAATCATATAGAACACTCAAAAGGAATCTAAACTATCATCCAATTCAACTCCCACATTTTACAAATGCGAAAGCTCATTTGCCAAGAAGTCATATAACAGGAAACCTACATTAAAAACTCAGGCCTCCTGTTTCCTAATCCAATGCTCTGTAGTATTGCAGTAGGAATCATGGATTATAGTATTTTTTCTGCCTAGACTCTGCCAGGGTGTTCTACTTGCAAATACATCCTCTCCCTTTCCCATCCCTACCCCCATATTTCTAAGAAATACGGGGAAGTGAAAATCAAAATGCAAATACAAAAACTCTAGTAGACAGGAAGAGTAAGAGACTTGGGTAAAAGTATTTAGGAATGTTCATGATCTAAAACCAGGGTTTCCCAATCTTGGTCCACGCTATTTACCTCTATCCTACACATTCTTTCCTCAGATGCCCACAAGTTTAGCAACTGAAATTCTACACCTTGGCTTTGCTATGTGCCCTGGCCAAGGGCATTGTTAAATAATGCTCTGTATCAGCCTAACAGATAAAACTATTATGAATATCTTCACTAATTAAGGATGAAGAAATTTATTGTATACAGTAACGCATTTATAAGATGTGGAATTGTCTCAATTTTCTTTCTGCCAGTACTTCTTCTATTGATATTTTAAGAAGACTAGAGCAGATTTAAAAATGTATTTGAAGAATGAGGTGTGCAAATATGAAGTGTAAATATAAATGTATTTTAACATCTTATAGTAAAGTCAATGAAGAAAAAAATTGCTGTTTGGAATAAAAAAGAGAGATACATCAATTAAACATAGGAAAGATACCAGTTGCATAAAGAGAACTTAATAAAGCTAGTAAAGGGGACTCAAAGAAAACAACGGCATTTTATAAATACTTCACTGAGAAAAGAAGTACCAGAGAGAAAATAGGTCCACTAATAAATGAGGAGCATGAAATTAATGATGAGTCTAAAATGGTAGAGATAATGAACTCATTTGTAAAATCAGTCCTTAACAAGAAAAATGAATATAGGAAGTTTGAACAATTAAGAAGTAATGAAAACCTTGCAAAAATAGCTGTTGACAAAGAAACAGGAAAGAAAAGGCCAACTCTATTTTGGGCTGGATCAAAAGAATTATCTCATGGCAATGAGGGAAGAGGGTTTTTATTATGTCAGTGATAATGTACCCAAAATCCTATTATAAGTTTGTGGCCATATTGATCAGTTTCATTCTCATAAAGAAGAGGTAAAAAGATAAGAACTTATGGAGTTACTACTTGTCAGGTTTGTGTGCGAATAGGAGAAACTAGATATACCATGTCTAAAAGGATGACAAGTGAAAGGTTGTTTTTGTGCTGTTTCCACCCTCCAAGCAGTACTGGTAGACATGGTGCACTTGTGAACCGCTGAAAATATGTTTTGCATATACAAAATGTGCTATAGTTTTTTCTTGAATTAAAGTGGTGGAAGTTGAAGAAATGTTGATCAACAACCTTAAATAGGGCAGCAGAAAGCAAGATAGGATGATATCATGATAGATTACCTTGTCTGCCCAGTGAATATCTGCTTTCTACTTGTTGATGGATGGTGTAGAAGCTATATGACTGTGAAAAATACACAAAGAAATACTTTGATATTAAGAAATACTTGATACTTGCATCATCAAAGCTTAACTTCTTCTTCCTGATCCTCTTCACTGATTTGATCAGGAGCTAGTTATGTTTTAAGAAAAGATTATGCTACTTTATGCATCTCTTTATCAAACTTTAATACTATACAGAGGCTGAAGTCTCCCAATTAAAGAACAACAGAGGGTGTGAAGGACATGAGGGAGCCAGGGAACAATATGTAGAGTGGTCTTTCTCCTTCCTTCCACTGGGAACTTTTGAACCAGTGCTTTCAATGGAAACACACATCAGATGACATCATCAAGGTCAACAGAAACAGAATGTAGCTATATAGAAATTAAATGCACTGGCAATTTTTAATTGATTGATTCAACAAATGTTTATTGAGCATATAATATATGCTAGGGAAGGCCTGCAAAGGGGTGGATGAGATTTGAAGTAAGATATAATGACAAGAAGTCAGTCTTTCTGAAATCTGGGAAAAGAACCTTCTAGGCAGAAGAAAAAGCAAGTAGGAACAACAAAAGCGAACGTGATGAGTCTGAGAACTTTTAAGAAGGACAGTGTGTTTGGAGCATATTAAGTGAGAGAGCAGAAAGCTCCTAGATGTTGTGAGAGGTAGGCAGGCACCCTATCAAGCAAAACCTTATATACAGTGACTGAAAATTTAGATGATATGCTGAACTTGGTGGAAGCTATTGGAGTATTTTAAAGTAAATCACAATGATGTTATTTACAGCTTTGATCTCATTCTAATAAATACTGGATGGTTGCCTTCTAATTTGGGGGTAAAAAATGAATAAGATGTTCTAGATAGGAATTGAAAAACATACCAAAAAATAACAACTTCAGTTGCAAAATTAGGAATTATTGCATGTTAGAGAAACCCTAACCCTTTTTAGCATGCAGTGGCATTGGAGAGGTTAACAGAAGCTGTTGAAAGGGGGCATGGATTTACAAAGTTCAGGCACTTTCCTGGAGAAGGTGAAGGAGTAGATGGGTTTCAAGAGAAAAGAGCAGAGTCCATCATACTTAATATAATACTAATACTCCCTGCAGAAAGAATTGATTTTATTTTACACACACACACACACACACACACACACACACTTGTATTTCCATTTCCAATCACCAGAATTCTTCATCTGTAAAAAAACCTAACAGAAAAATAAATAATTCTCAGGCAGGGTAATTCTCACATATAGTCTGAGAAGAACCAGTGTCCTCAGAAAGTAAAAGGTGGCGTGGACCAACAAAGTGAGAAAAGAATTTTGACTTCTATTGAGGATGGATTTGAGACCATATTCACCAGTCACAAAGTCATCTTTTCAGGACTATCCTAACAGAGATCCCTGTGGAATCATGAGGAATATAACACCATCAGGCAGAAGAGATACGAACACACTGAGAATCAAACTGGTGGAACTGCTAAAACAATGCATGTAGAAAAAAAATACTAATGAGAGAGGTAAAAAGAGAATCAGAAACAGAGAAGGGCCATGCAACTTAAAATGAGGGAACTAAAGAGACACTGAAGGAAAGAAAAGAGAGCAATGAGGAAGAAAGAAAAGAGGCAGGGAACAGAATAGAAAAAAGGTGTGGAATATCCTTTCAAGAATAAAAAAGAAAACACACCTCTTTAGGTTCTGCTGTTCTTGAATTCTGCTTTAGAAGAAATATTCCAAGTACAAATGCATGTTTCTGCAGACCGTGTTAAAAGGCTGTTGCCATGTATTCAAAAGGGTCGGACTATAAAGCCACCAACCTCTGAAAGGAAAGGAGTATTTAGTGCTCACACAGATTTTGCTCTTTTAAGAAACAGTAATCAGTCTGTGTATGTAATTTGGAGAGTAGTGTAAATTTGGATAGGGCTTGTTTATAATTGGGTACTCATGTGGGAGTATTGTGCTAATGAAAGAGTCAAGAGGGAGGCAGAGGCTGCTCTTTAATAGATAGTCTGTAATAGTAGTAATTGTAGACCAAGCAATTTTGCTTAACAATTGCTCCATTGGTTGGTTTGTGAAGGCCTGTTGCATTTTTCTATGGCATCTTTTCAATCATGGTGCACGGTGGTGGTGAATTCGCCTAGGTTTTAGTTGGGGGATGGATTCATGGAGTAGTCATTTCTTTTCATGGGTAGGATGTCTCAGGAAACAGGTGCCCCAGGTGATGCCAAATGTCACTGCACAGCACAGTAACAGTAGAGGGTAATTGCCTCTGTAAATGAGAGGCAGTGGGGAGATGGTAACCCTGGGGGTTGCATTACTAAGGCAGCTTCTGCACACGGGGGGGTCACTGTTTCTTGCTCTATGCCTTGCCCTGGGCCAGAAGTTTGGAGCCTTGATCTTGAAGAAAATTGAATGAGATGAAAGTTGGAATTCAGTAAAGGTAGGCAGTGCAGTGTAAAAGAAAAAAAGTACAGAACTGGAGTTATAAATATTCATGTAGGAATTCCAGCTCTGCTATTGACTAGCTGTTACCTTGTGTGAATAATGTGAACTTTCTGTGCTTTAGCAATAAGAATAATAAAATCCAGTATTGTAAAGATTAAATAAACTAATGTGTAAAATGCTGAGTTACAGGGCCTAGCTCATAGAATCAGGTTACTATTTTTACTATCAACATTTCAGAGCATTTTAAATGTTTTCACTTAAAAATCTAGCGGTATACTTACAAATGGATATGAATTAAACAACGTAAAGTTGAATGAAAAAAGCAAGTTGCCAATGACTGTATAAACCATGACAGAATATACACAGAGATTTTAAAAACCAAAAACACTACTATATACAACTGACCCTAACATGGGTTTGAACTTCCATGTGCATTTTTTTCAATAGTAAATACCATAGTACTACCCGATTAGAGGGTGACTGAACCCATGGAGGCAGACCACCAAATGTAAAATTATAGGAAGATTTCTGACTGTGGGGAAGAGCAGCAGGAGGGGGAGTCATCTGTAACCCGTACCTTGTTCAAGGATCAGCTGTACAGGTTTCTCCCACTATTTGAAAGTAGAGTGTTCCTATGAAAACTTTTGTTAAGCTGAAATGGCATAAAGCAAAGAAACAATTACCTTAGGACACATCCTGCTAATGGACGCACAGAGCAAATCGAGATGACGACAGATGCTCACAGACATAGTTCAAAGCTACGGCAGTTTGATGTCGAGATGCTGAGTGTAGTTCCCAGAGAAGGAGCTTGGCAGTGCCGTGCTGTGCTTGCTGCTCAGGGTGAGCTGCCTCTATAAGGCCTCACTGAAAAACCATCACTGAACACTATTTTCAAATTTTACCTTTTCTCCTAAAAGCAAAAGTCCTCTTCCATTTCTTTTTGGTTAGAGAAAACAGGTCCTAATGTAGGTCTTTTGTAAAAGCAAAGTGGTGTAAAGCAAACTTTCAAAAAGTGGGGGATGCTTGTATTAGTTATGGATTAGAGAAATAAATGAGGATGATAAATTCCACATTCAGGATAGTGGTTTTCTCTGCAGGAAGATGAAAGAAAGGGTGGGAAGGAATGTAAATGATAGGGGAGAAGTATAGAAGATGGGTCACAGATTAAACTGCCACTGAAATGTTTCAATTCTTAGGTTGAGTTGTGGGGATATGAGTATATAATTATTTATTGTATCTCTTCATAGGTCTGGTAAGTTTTAAATTATTGTTCATTTCTGTTTATGTGATAGGAAATATAAAGTCATTAAACATATAGGAGAACTATCCCTGAACATTAACATACAGGTTTGCTAACATAGTACTTTACAGATACTTTTGTGTACATTATCTTACAGGACCTATGAACATGAACACATTTAGACAATGTAGTGTGATAGAAAAAAAAATGCAGCTTTCAGTTAGAGTAGGTTCAACACTTGGCTCTGGTGACTTGAGCCCTGTGGTTTTAGACAATGTCCTTGGCCTCAATGATTTAGTTTCTTAATCTATAAAACTAGAATAAAAATACTTACTTCATAGGGGTTGTGATGATTCAATAAAACAGCACATTGACCTTGTATATAGAAGGCTCTGAACTAATATAAGCTTAACTAATACCTTCCCCAGAAAAACTCACAGGGACACTATGAAACTGTGTTGTCATCCCTGCTGGGTAAATGTGAATTTCAAGCTGTTTAAATATGGTTCAAGGCAGCAATATAATATTTTTTTAAATCACCAGAGCAGAGGTCCCATGCCACCTAAAAGTCCAGAGGGCGTGTTGGATGTGGGGATTGGAGAGTGAGTCGGAGAACTATTACTAATGTCATTTAGGAAGAATTAAGTTGATTATTACTTTGCTAATGTGATATCCATGTTCTATCACCAACAGGGTCAGGAGTAGAGATAAACTGAATTTAAGTAAATTTAACAGATAAAATGAAGTCACATGAAAAAAATATAGCATCAACTCAGCCTGGAACACAAGATTCATTTCTTTTTCTCAGAAACCTTCCTAACTCAGCAGGATGCTAGCACTAGAGAATCTAACAAAATAGAGACCTAAGCTTCCTTCTCCTTAAGCCATTTCCCACTTCACCTTTGTAATCCCGCCATTTCTCTGTCTCATCTCCTTCCCTCCCTCCTTTTGTCTTCCCCACCCCCTCCAAGCTTGTAAGAATTCACCAGCTTTTTAATTCTGAATGAAGAAGCACATTGGATAAGGAATTATTTAAACTTGAAATACTACAATTATTAGACAATCTCTATGCTAATCAAAGTATAACCTACCAAAAAGGCAAAAGAAAAGTAAGGGTAAAACCATGAGTCATAAACCAGTTCATTAAAATAGGTGACCTTTAACTATGCCTCATTGGCATTTTCTCCTCACAAAATATGACCACTTATATAAGACACCATGAAATTACATACCTGTTATCGTTAGTTTTGCTCTTTGCAAATGGAGCTGCTCACACTAGAAATTAGAATAATGTTTTGTATCCAAGTGCGTGCTTTTTAAAGAAACCTAAAAGTTTGAATTTGGGATTTGAGGTATAAGGGTAAGAACAGAGAATTTACACAGACACACACACACACACACCCCTTTTTCTTTAAACTTCTCTCATCAAGAATAAAAGGAAACTGATACATTCTTGTTGCTTTGATTTTCATACGAAACAGTAAGGTTAAATAAGCTACATCCTGATGGCAGCAACACTGAGAAAGCGTAATCTTTTTAAAAAGCAAAATTGTTAAGATCAAAATATTTTGCATTACACAATATCAGTAAAGATATAGAGAAACAGGCATTCTCAAATGCTATTGGTAGGAGAATTCCCTTTAGAAAGCAATTTGACAATAATTATAAGTATCAAATGTTGATTGCACTTAACATTTGATACAGCATATTCATTACTAGGAATATAGTCTACAAATGTACTCACTCACACATAGGGTATTAGCAAAGCAATGTTCCAGCAACAAAAGAATGGACACAACCTGTATGTCAATTAATAAGGTACTGGCCAAATACATTAGAACAGCTTTAACATGGAATACATTTCTGCCATTAAAAAGAATGAAATAGCCCTCAAATGTGCTGTATTAAATGATCACCAAGACATGAAGATGAGTCAAAAACTATCTGCACTCTGGCTGTAGAATTTATTTTAATTAACTTTTAGAAAAGACAAATACATCATTTTTCGACATAATCTCCTTGCTTTTCAGTGCATTCTATCCATCTGTCAACAAGCTTTCTTATTCCCTCGTTAAAAGATGTTTTAGGCTGAGCTGCAAGCCACGAATGCACTGCTGTCTTCACTTCATCAGAAGTAAATCTTCGTCCTCGTAGGGCTGCTTTCAGGGGACCAAACAGGTGAAAGTCCGATGGAGCAAGATCAGGACTATAGGGAGGATGCTTTAACACCTCAGAACAAAGTTTTTGCAGAGTGTCGACAGTGTGGGCAGAAGTGCACGGACATGCACACCCTCAGACCACAAAGAACAAATCATTGCATGCGGCTCTTCTTACATGCAAATCACAAGTGGGGCATCCATTTTTGCTCACACCGCAGTTTACAAATGAACTGATGTAACACGTTCACACTTGCATGGCAGTGACTGGGGAGACAGTAGCCGTGAAAGGAAAGCGCTGATAAGACAGTGTGGCCAACAGAAGTTTTAATATAACCGGAGTATGGATAATTTTTGACTCACCCTCGTACATATTTAAGTGAAAGAAGCAAGATTAAGAAACAATTTATATAAAATAATCACATGCACACATGCATGTATGCAATTATACATAGAATATTTCTTAAAACAAACAAACCTAGTTTTTGACTCTGGGAAGGCTGATTAGAACAAGGAGTGGGAAGTCTAACAACTGTTCAATGTATAACCTTTTATATTGTTTCATCTCTTATCATATCATGTATTATTTTTTCCAGTTAAAAATTGGAGTTGGGAAGGGCAATATACAATATTGATTCTATTTGCCTAGCTGAGTTTGAAACGAAATAAGACAGATAAATGGAAAATTTGGCTTTAGAGTTATAGACAAACTGCCTTGCTGTCATCCCACCCCTGAAATAGATACACTAAACTATTCAATTAGAGACAACACTGGACAGCCACAGGTCTCCCCTGCAGGAGCCTGAGAATAAAGGTCTGTGCTGTATGGATAGGATACCTTTGAAATAGAGAAAGATTCCAATGGAAACTGAGCCAAATGTGTTTAGTTCTTTAACCTACATGCTTATCAGAGAAGTTCCTCTTCCTGCCTACAGTAAGTTTCCTCCCATATGAACTCTCATTCATTTTTGTTGGGAATGCAAAATGGTATAGCCACTTTGGAACACAGTTTCTTACAAAATGAAACATACTCTTACTATACAATCCAGTAGTTGCACTCCTTCATTTTCACCCAAATGGAATGAAAACTTATGATTACACAAAAATCTGCACATGGTTGTTTATCCTAGCTTTGTTCATAATTGCACAAACTTGGGAGCAACCAAGATGTCCTTCAGTAGGTGGGTAGATAAGTAAACTGTGGTACATCTAGACAATGGAATATTATTCACCACTAAAAAAGAAATGAACTATCAAGCCATGAAAAGACATGGTGGAATCTTAAATGCATATCACTAAAAGTTAAAGAAGCCAGTCTGAAAAAGTAATATACTGTAAGATTCCAACTCTATGATGTTTTTGAAAAGGCAAAACTACAGACAGTAAAAAGATGAGTGGTTGCCAGGGGTTAGAAGAGAGTAGGGGATGAAGAGGTAGAGCACAGAGGATTTGGGGGGCAGAGAAACTATTCTGTATGATACTCAGTGGTGGATACATACTACAATATTATATATGTGTCAAAACCCATCGACTGTACAACACCAAGAGTGAATCCTAATGTAAAGTATGGACTTTAAGTGATAATCATTTACTAATGTAAACTCATCAAATGTAATTAAGGTACCATTCTGGTAGGGGACATTGGTGGGGAAGGCTGTGCATGTGTGGCAGCCAGGGGTATACGGGAACTCTCCATTCAGTTTGGCTGTGACTCTAAAACTGTTCTAAAAGAATAAAGTTTATTAACAATAACAAAGCAATGTTTTCTCCATTATTATCTACCTAGCTATAGATAATATTTTAGAGGTAAAATTAGGACAGTAATCCTTTATCCATTGATATTTATGACAATTTTATGTTTCTTTTAAATCTAATACTAAGGTAAAGGTCTTAATGACCACTGAATCACTACCCTAAAATGAACCATTTATGGTAATTCAGTAAAGAAAGTGTAGATGAAGTTAAGGGAATGTGGCAGGAGGACAATACACTTTTGTAGTGACTATTACACTTTCATATCATTGATTCAACCTCAAGATTGCATTAAAATTGATTGAAATCCTTCAGCAATGAAACAGTTTTAGATTATTCATTTCTTGATTTTCTTTATTCAACACTAAGGCTTCCTGCATGCCATCAACTTTCAACTAATAGGAAAAAAAAAATTGCAGTCATGACATCAAAAACTATTTACCTTGCCTTATTAGGTTAACTTTTGAACAAAATAAACATTTTTTAAAACATCTCCCAATGTAACTACAGAAGTTAGATTACCTTGGGCTTTGTTTTGGTGAAGGATAGTATAAGGGAAGCGTTACCATTTAGATCTTTGCATGAGATTGATTCAACTTGACTAACATCGAAAAATAAACTTTTGTGTTTATTGTCTATTTCAAGGTTTCCTGACCCTGAAACAGGAGAGAACACTACTGACTTGGTAACATTACTGTTTACAACTCACCACCTGGAAAACCAGTGGGATTTACAAGGTTAGGATGACAGGCGTGTCATGTATTTGCATCATGTTTGAAATGTTAGTAGCATATTCACACACATGGCCAGCATACTCATTTTGCAATATTCATCTCAGTTCTTCCTGTCAAGCATGGGAAGTACAGGCAATATGACTCTCAGATATAGATGGAAAAGAGTCTTCCTTTTCTAGCTCCTCTGCTCAGTGACCATGAATCCATACCTCTAGAATGCAGAAAAACTCTAAAACCTTCAGTGATTCAGTGTTACAGCTCAGCATACTTTTTGCTTCTACATTTATTAAAACCAGTGGCAATGTTCAGGGATGAACACAGCACAGGTCCATTTTTTTTTTTTTTTTTTTTTTGGCACCTATGTGGTAAGATTTGAAGGGTTCCCTATCTTCAGCTTGTTTATTATCTCTTAAATTTCTTCACCCCCTACACATCAGTTAAGAGAAATATATTATATTTTTTATAAGCTAGCACCTAAATTCTTTAGGTTAGCTAGCCTGGATGATATAATTTAAGAGGTCCCTAAGAACATAGGGTACAGATCAGTAAATGTTTGATTGGAGGGAAAGGGAACATTCTGGAATATAAAGTGCCTTTCTGCAGTATATCTGCAGTCTTGATGACAGCAAGAACAAAAGTTGTTCTCTGCCTTGTCCTAGTTCAGGAAAACAAAGAGAAGATGCTAAAAGTGGGTAGAGAAATCATGAAACCCTCCCCCACATTTTCCTTCTGTTACAGTTTTGCTAATGTTTGCAAGGGCCACTGAATACAACGTCATTGAAATAATTCTTCAGGTTACTGATTTTCAAAAGCACTGCCTGAGTCCTGAGCTCTTGGAATTGAATGAGAAGAGTGTTATGTTCCCTCCGAGTAGTGGTGCTGAGTGGAAGTTCTTAAAAAACAACAAGAAGTTAATTATTTATAAATGCCAATATTTAGCCGCTATTTTTCCTGATGAAAAAGCTGCCAAAGGCTCCCTTCTTTCTATGATAATCAGCCTGAACCCCTTTCCTGGCTTCCAGGTACTCATAATTTGGTCCCAAATTTGTTTTCTACTGTTGTTCAACCCAAATCTTTCCTTCACATATGCCTGCATGACTGTCCTGCTGTGCTCAGAGTGCCCTTTTTCAGAACACCTTTTTTCTTTTTATGTAAAAATTTCAAGAACTAGTTTAAGACCCACTTCTATAAAGCCTCTCATCTATTAATTTTTAAATAAATTAAATAAATTTAATCTGATCAAATAATTCAACTACATAAATACAGTGGTTAGCACTGATTCTGCAAATGTGGAAAATGTTATAATTGGTGAATCTAGATGATGGGTATATGGGTGTTTATTGGGTTATTCTTGGCACTTTCCTCCAAATTTAAAATTTTTTCAAACATTTGGGGAAGAAATTTCTTATGTCAGACAGTCTGTTTTCAAATGCTAGTGCCAGAATCTACCAGCTGTGTCCTTGCACACGGCCTGTCTTTGACTCGGTTTCTTTTGTAAAACAATAAATAATGGTGCTTACCCCATGGGGCTGCTGTGATAATTACACGAGATAATGGCTGTTAAAAGTTTGGCTTAATAATTGCAAAATAAGTTTGTTGTTTAAATTAATAGTTATAATTGTCACTCTGTGCGATACAGTTCACACAGTGGTTAAGATTATGTTCTCTGCAATCAGATCCCTGAGTTCACGTCCTGGCTCCACCACTCACTGCCTATGTGAGTGCACAAATGTTGAACTTTTCTGAGTCTTGGTTCCTCTTCTTCTAAAAGAAATTTTTTGGATGCAGATTAAAAAGGTAATATAGAAAGAATTTAACACCGTATATGGCACATAAGCAATCAAAAATTTTGTCTCTGATTTTACATAGTTCTTGATAGTAATATATGAACAATTTTTATCATAACAAATTCTACATTTCTTAAAGTCAAAGATCCTTTCTTATACTTCTAAATTCACCACATCACCAATCAAAAGACTGAGCATATAACAGGTATCTGATAAATATTAGTTACCTCACAACCTGGCCGAATTCATTTCTCTTATCATAGAGAGCAGACCTAGAAAGCATCTAATAATCACACTGAAGAAAGAGACAGGTGAGGGAGGAAAAACTTACTCATGTTCTTAATCAGGATAATGAGTAACTTGCTCATAGATTATGTTCTTAAATATTTATTACAGCAAATTAAATAATTTTTAAGGAAATAAACTTATTAAAATTGGGGGAAAACAAGAGGAAGAGAAGGTCAGAACGATACCCAAGCTGAGAGAAGAAAGATGCCTAGAATATCCCTGCACCAAGAATGACAAGTTGTTTTGTTCCACGTGCCAACTATGACGGGAGGCAGCTGCCTAGCTTTTAGGGCTGAAAGAGAGTTGGGACTCACTGTGAAATGAAACAAATACTCATATTCATGAGTATTAATTAAGGTAATGCTATCTATTCTAACAGATACACTTCAAATTTTCAGTGGCTTGGCACACTTAAGTTTGTTTATTGCCATTGTAAAGTCTTAAAATGGGTGTTCTGGCTTGAGGGGATGAAGAGGATGGGGCACTCTCTGCTCCATGAAGACATGGAAGGGCCCAGATTAGCTGAGGTTCATCCACCTTCAAAATGCTTCTTCCATTGCTCCCCTGGCTATTACTTTCACTCTAGCTCATCAAAAAGGGAAAAAAGCATGGAGGCTTACACATAGGTAGTTCTATTGTGGTAAGAATGGAAGCAAAGTACATCACCTCCCTGTGCATTCCATTAGCTCTAGACTTTAGTCACATAGTCATAGCTAAACATACCTGAGTGCAAAGAAATCTGGAAAATTCAATCTAGGTGGTCCAAGAAAGGGACTCTGTGACAGCTAGCCATACTCGCCACTACATGGTCAATCAATGATGCCTGCATGGAGCAGAGAGTTCAGTTGTGATTGGCATAGCGTACGTACTGGCTGATGCTGAGCCACACAAAAGGACACATAGTGCTTATGTGTAGACATCACAGAATTTAAAGTTAGATCTTTTGTGCTTTAGGTGTCAGGATCATAGACTTGAAAATCTGGAGAACCTGAGGGCATCTGGCCTCTGAGGTTTAGAGTAAAGTAGAGGGAATTTGAGAAGATTAGTGGCAGATGAGAATCTTTTGCAGAGAAAGTATCTTTAGCTCTTTAAGTAGAGTTCCAGGAAGAAGTATGAGTAGCAGCAAAGCAGAAAAAAAAAAAAGAAAAAAGAAAAAAAGAAATACTTCTTAGGACTGGCTTCAGGCCCAAGATATGTAGGCAAGTAAAAAGTTCAGGTTTCCTTCTAGGTTAGAAAGTTCAATGGAAAATAAAAAGAGTAAGATTGTATACTGATCTAGGACGTCATTTTTTGTTTGCTTGTTTCTCTTGGGTACCTTTATTGTGGTGGTCAGTACAGAAGACTCTTTGCCTTTGGCTAAAGTCTCATAAATCAGCCTCAAATAAAGTCTAAAACATCACCTACTCCGTAATATTTCTAGCCCCTCCATAAAGTTTGTATATCTTCATAGATGCTAATTGTTAAAAAAAACCCAGTTTTGTCCTTTCTTGGCATGTCCAACTAGGCCAATGAAACAGATATTTCCTGTTCTTGGAAATATTGGGGAAATAGTCCTCATGATTCCGTACATTCAGTTCACTTACTCCTCACATTACTTGTCTGACTAGTAAGATTAGAGGAAGGCTCGGCAAACACATGACCTTGGGCCTCAGCTTCTTGTTTGGGTTAATCTGTTCTTAGAATTCCCAACCTTGGGGGGATAATATAAGGGTAGGGATAGGAAAGCCTGTGGTTCTGACACTAACTTGGTGAGTTATTTAATTCTGAGAGAAATGTATAAAGAAGCCCTATATGGTCATATTTTCAATCTACCTTTGCTAATTCAATTTTAGCATCAATAAAGATTGTATTTTTATATTTATTTGTCTGAATCTTGTGCATTTTTCTCAAATAATTCTTAAACACATAGGGAGAGGATGCCATTTACTGGTTACCAACCCCAACAACTACCAATAATGCTATTTCTTCTCCAAATTATGTACAGCTTGTTGTATTTCTACCAAGGCTCCAAATAATAATAAGAGTAAAATAATAATAATAATAATCCAAACATCTTTTGCAATTTAAAAACTCACCTCATGTTCTCAGAGAAACGTATAGGGAATATGGAAAAAAGCAGAGTATTGAATATTTCATTTCTGTGAAATATAGAGGCTTGATTTCCCTGTAGACCTAATTTCTTTCAAACACAGAATATTAGTGCTAGCAGAGTTGAGGTGGCAGGGAGATATATTCAAGTTCAGAAAGCCATGGTCTACTCAGTGAACATTCCTAGGCAGTTTACCTCTGCATACCAAACAAAGGAGGACTTTGATAAAGTACATTTTTCAACTTGAATGTTCAATCCCTAGCACACAACTTGACTCTTTGGCCTACTTTATCAGGGCTATCAACACGGCTGGAATGCAAGAAATAGTAAAACAGCCATAAGCGTGAATAAGATGTCTGTTCCAAATAGTCCAACTTGTTTATGGTTAAAGACAAATGGCAATTTCATTGGTAAAACTACTTAGATGGAGAAATTTGCTGCTCAGATTAATTCTACTTATTCAATCTTTTACACATTTGGTAAACATTGATCCTAGTTTGCAACATGAGGGTTAACTGACCTTCCTTAAAGTAATCTATGGAGGAAAAGAAAATCCTTCCCACAGCTATTGTGTGAACAAGCATTTCCATCAACCAAGAACTCCTTTAATATCCTTGCTTTGCCTCTCCTCATTCAGCTGTAAATGATCTCACAGGCTCCTCTTCACAGGCAGAACAAATAGCACTGTCTGAGAGTTTCCAGATTGCTCTGAGAACAAACCAAGTAAGAATTAATAAATCAGATATTGAAATTCTAATTGGATGCAAAATTCAGCCTGTCTCTTTCATCTACAATTTTCCTCAAGGTGGTCACTGTATTCCAGTTTGACCTAAAAGAGAAACGTGTGTGTCTGTGTGTGTGTGTTGGGGTCTCCTGTTTTATGTGGGTATCCAGACCCGTTGCAAAGGTTACATTCTAAAGAAAGCTTTTTATGTTTCCCTAGTCCTGAAGAATTTATTTTAAACATAATTAAACCTAATTAAAACTATCTACTTTACTGCCAGAGTGGCCCTTCAATGCCCTAGAAAGACAGAGATTGCTCAGAGAGGGGCTGGGAAGCAGGAGGAAACATGGAGCTCTGTAGCTCTTCATATGCGAGAAAATAAGCAGGAAGAGAGGTTAATGTTATTGAAAAAACCTAGAGTGAAGACAGGTGTTGGGACCCGAGGCAAGATTCAAGACTTTTGCAGATGATGTGCTTGGAATCAGGGTGTACGCTGGTCTCGGAAGATCCAGACAGCAGCCCTGACCTATTTGCTCCACGGGAGTGACCGCGTTATTACTTGCAGTTTAGTGTGTCAGGCTCCATGCTTACTGGACCCTGGATGCTGAAGGGTACCGGGCTATGTGGCAAACCCGGCTCACTTAGATTGGTGGTTTAATTTTCCTGCTGCTCTCTAGAGAGTCTATTTCTATACTGTAGCATATTTACTATGAATATTAAGTGATAAAACTAGCTGTATTTGAGAAAAGAGTCATGCCCACTGAAGACTTCATGTTAATTAGCTGCAAATAAAGCCCAAATACCTCTAGAATACCTAATGCTTTACATTCTAATTCTATCAGCTGTTAGGTTTCCGTTTCCCCATCACCACAGAGGCACAGGGTGAGGATGTGTCCCCATTAATGTATGTAGTAATATTTTCAAAGAGATTCTTCATGTCACTTTGTTCCTCATTTAAAAACATTTAGAAATGTTCCAGCTCTAACTAGGAAATAGAAGACAGGGGCATATGTATCATAAAACCGTATGGAGGCACCAAATTTCATTTTAAACAATAATTTGGATATTTCACCTCCCAACCAAAGCCTTGATGTCAGCTCATTAATAAAATCTTTTCTGTGATTAGAGCTCAATTACAAGAGCCCCAAAGATCAAAAGGAAAATAGCAAAGCATGTGATGTGAGCATGTATGTGTTGTTGGGAATATTGGAAGGGCAGAGAAAGAAGTGTGTAGGGAAATACAGCCCCAAGAAATATTGCCTTTGAGTAATAGTAGGCATAGAAATACTAAAAAAAGAATTTCACTAACAAGATTTCCCCATTTAGAGCATTTGTGTCCAGAGTGTAATACCCTTAAATTGGAGAAGGGAAGAGTATTATTAAAGAGACTGCACAATTGGAAAGTAAAAATGGTAAAAGCCAGGAAAAATATTAATCAAAACTGTAAAAAGAATTCTAATTCATGTGTCAGCTCTTTTAGAATTCCAGAGACATGGTTAATATTTCTCCACTCACAAAACACTTTCAGCATAAAGTGTTCAGCGAGACCTACTTTAGAACCTCAGATCTGAATCTCCCTGGCTATTAGGTACTAAGTTCCAAAAGAGTCATTCTTCAGTCAGCCACCTTCAAATTTGAAAATTCATTTACTGCACACACTATACTGGCAGGAATTTCTAAAAGTGACTAGCCCCTGTTGCTACCATAGTGACAATCTGACAGGTAGAGGCTTAATCAGAGAGTCTTCTACATATTCATATTGTCCACAGGCAATTTGGGCTCTTTGGTCGTCTGGCCCGTTTGTTGTTTTCTTGTTGTTGTTAGGGTGCCCTCCCCTCCCTTCCATTTTGCAATATGAAAATAAACATAATCTAAATGTCCACTAGGGTCCAACTGTTTGTGAGAACCAATGAAATCACACTACTAGAAAAACTGAAGTTCTCTCAATACCTGCCGCTTGTGGAAAAGCCAGATCCTCTCTGATGTCCCTTCCCAATCTCATGACTGCACATGTGCCCCAGCGCCGAGCTCTCTTCTCCTCTGCAGGGCGGTTAGGCAGCTCCTCACCTTTAATCCCAGCTCGGTCAGCCGGCCAGTCCTCCCACCCTGGCAATAGCGCCCTGTGGATCCCAACCTTAAGAGCTCCCTAGCGCCATGCCGGCATCAGTGGCACCGCTCTTTATTACGACTCTCCGGCACTCCAAGCCAAGGCTTCTCTTACTTCCTCACATATGCATTGTTGAGATAAATTTCTAAGCCCAAGACGGAGCAGCTCCTGTCTGGAATGCCATGACGACACACCAAAATGTAGATAGTTTTTGTGACCCTGCCAATGGCCTGCTTGATCAGAAATGCAGTATATTCAGCCAGCCAATCCCCACACACCAAGCCAACTCTGGACCTTCTCACCCCAAACGAGGCTGACGATGTGGGCCCCCACCAGTCGGATATCTTCTACTTGTCTTGTATTTGTTCTTTAGTCTTTAGCCTATGAAAGCATCTTGCTTTCCATCCATTTTGCAGGTCTCTGAAAGGAGACTGCCCACTTCATGAAGTGTTAAAGTTTGTTTGTATCACCTCAATTTTCTTCTTTAATCATTTTTTAATACCATGAAAGACAGCTCTTTTCACAGACTTGACTGGAGGCCCAGACACAGGGGGAGGGAAGTACATGCAGAGGTTAATTCATAGAAGCGACTAGGGATGGCTCTTCTGAGGGGCCACAGTACCAGGCCTTTGGTTGTGACGCACCTTAAAGGCTGCTTCCTTGCCCATCCAGTGAGGGAAGTAAGTTTTTCTACCCAAGTGTCTTCAAAACTTGGTTAGACTCCTCAGAGATAAGACTTCCCAGGGAGATGAACCTACTCTCTTCTTTCCTCCAGAGGAAATATTCATTTCTGGTCTCAAAACTGACTCCAGTCCTAGAGTGACAGATATTGGAAAAACCCATCCCATAAGAACAGGCTCAGCGTAATAATCACAGATCAGAATACGGCCATCCTACTTCCAGGTGATTCCACACAGAAGACGGAGAGGGTGAGAGGCTGGGGACACAGGAGAAGCTGTTTCTTTATATCCCTTTCTTCCAAATTACTAAGAAAAATTGATAGCTCCTTCAGTTTTTACAGTTTTGCAATTCTGGGCTTTCAGTCTTGAGCATGTCACGTACATCAGTGCTTTATGTTCCTTTAGTGAAAATGATTCCTGCATATCTTTTCCAAAGTCTCAGGGTCTCAGAGCCTGCCTCCAAGAAACTACTTAATACAAGACTCAAGATGTAGTTCCACAAGCACAAACAGCAGTTTGTAGACATCTAAATCCATACTTAGAAACTTTGGGTTTTGTTTTTTTTTTTTTTTTTTTTTGATGAAACAGCTTGCAGAAATGCTATTCTGTTTACCACAAGGATGACCTTTTCCAGGATCACCCAGAACAGTTTAGCTCCTTACATCTACAGCTTCTCAAACACCTCGCTTTCTAATTAGGACCTGTGATTTGGATTTGCATAACTGAAAGGCCCATGTGATGATTTTCCTCAAAATAAAGTCTGCATCCATAGTGTGTTCAAGTCCCAACTTCTAGCAAAACAGAAAAGCTGCTTGCAGTTTTGAATGACTCTCTCCTCAAGTTCTGTCATGTCCATCTAGATTTCCAATAGTTTGGGACCAAACATCCACCAAGTTCAAGCTCAAAGCACCATGTGCTTTTCCACACTCCCTTCAGCAGTCTCTGCAAGAAGCTATCCCAAGAATAGGAACTCCATCATGGAGTCATTCTCACATCTTTTTTTTTCCAGAAATTCCTTCCTTTTCTCTATATAGTCAGCAAATGACCTTTCTAGAAAGCACTCAATCCGATGTCAATTGAATAATAATAATAGTAACCACCTAATAACAACTACTGTGTGCCATGCACTGTTCCACGTGTGCCACGAGTGTGACTTAGTCTTTAAAACAACTCTATTACATGTGTACGACACACTCATACACATGCAAACACACAGGCACACACAAAAACCCGGAGTGACTGCTCATGTTATAGGCCAGAGAGATTAATTTGGCTCCAGATTTGATCTCTTAATCACTCCACTCAACTGCCTCATGAGACTGGATATCATGCTGCTTTTCATAAATTCCCAATTTAAAAAGTTGGTCAAGTTGACTTGAAGTATTTCAGCCAATATCCTGCTTCATTTAATTTCTGTATATGGTTTTAGAGTCACGCTAACACAAGTTTGCAGCACACCACTGTAAGAGGGACATGAATACTTCTGTGCCCTCTTTATGGGTATTATTATAGTCAGTTGCCTACATAGCAATTATCGTTTGTGGAGCTCTTACGGTGTCTCAGGCACTGAGCTGACTGCATATGATGAACGCTACCATTTAGTTTTCAGAAGCCCATGGAATAGGTGCTATTATTGTTCTCTATGTTGCAGAATAGGAAACTGAGTCTCTGAAAGGTTAAGTAATTTGCTGAGTAGCTACTGAGTTTGAGAACCAAATATCTGAACTAAGTAGTTAGATCTCAGACTCAATGCTTTTGAACACTATGCTATATTACCTCCTCAGTGTAACTGTTATTCCAAGAATACGGGATGTGATGTGAATCATCATGGTGTAGTGAGCCCACCCAAATTATTTTAAAAAATGGAAATTCACTTTCTCTCATGCATCAAAGATGGCCTCAGATGCTTCCCCAGTGATTTATTTTCATACTATTTAATATATCATGTCTAAACTTAAGAAGCTAGTTTTATGGAGAAGAAGAAGAAAGATACTTTGAGTTAGGTTATCTGAGGTATAGAGCTCTGTTATTAGTTTTTCCGTTTGTTTATTCATCTCATGAAACCTGAGATTGTATTCATTACCTCCTTGGCGCGAGCCCCAATTTACATGCATGCAGGCAGTCTGGTATGAAAACTGTTGTTCTTTGTTATATAATTACTTTGACCTGGGATTCAATAAATAGAAACATGTTTATAAGATTGTGATGCTAATTTACATGAGACTGGAAAACTTCCAATGTTAAAAAATCAACAAAGGAAGAAGTATGATATCAAGAATAGCTGGGGGAGTCAAAATAAACTCAATACTGCTATTATGTTTACATACTTTTATCTTCTCTAGGTTTTCTTATCTAAAGAATTCAAAAGACTTTTTTATGTACAAGTGCATTACAGTCTGAGGGACTCTAACATACGGTAATAGAGTGCAGTAGAAAATGCTGTGTACAGTGAAATAGCCCAGTATAGTGAGAAGAGCATCGTCTTCAGAGGCAAGGCATTTGGGTGACATTTACAGAAAGCAAGCATATCAAAATCTTGCAGTTATTTTTGTCACAACAGGATTGCAGTGCTTGGTTTTGCTTGTCTAAATTGGCTGCAAGAAGGCAGTGAGAACAAACCAACAGTTTCAAAGAACCACTTCTTCCAAATGGTTTATTGACATACACATTTTCTACACCTGATGCTGCTTCCCTGGGATCCATAAGGTCAGCACAATTACTCATTAGGACATATTTTAGTCACCTAATGACTGGGATGGGTGTGAAACTATGCCTACCTGTGCCTACCTGTGAAACTATGCCACTTTCCTCACTAGGTCGGTGCTCAATATGTGGATTTTAAGCTTGGGGATTACATATGTATGCACATATATACACACACATAAACTACCTGGACTGGTGTAAGGCTCATACAGTGCTGGGGGGGGTGTAAACTGATAAAACCACTTTGGGAATCTGTTCACCAATATCAGCCGAGACTGGACATTTGTATGCCCTACAGCCAGCAATTCCACTCCTAGGAATATGCCCCACCAAGATGCGTTCATATTTTCACAACATTTCACATGTAAAATTTTCAGAGCACTATTTTTGATAATCAAAAACTGAAAAATATTCAAGTGATGTTTAATAGTTGAATGAATAAATGAGGGGAACACTATACAACAAGAAACCACAAACTGCTGCTATGCAGCAACACAGAAGAATCAAAGAAATGTAAAGTTGAATAAAAGAAGGCAGACACAGAAAGCACATACTCTATGATTCAATTTCCATAAAATCTGAAAACAGGAAATCTAACCTGTGGTATAGAATTCACAATAGTGGCTATCTATGGTGAGGAAAGGTAACTGCACTAGGTCATGAGAGAGCTTCTTGGGTATCAATGATGCTCTATTTCCTGAGTTGGCTACTGTGTTACACAGATGTGCTAATTTTGTGAAAATGTATTGAGATGTACACTTAGGACTTCTGCACTTTTCTGCTTATATATTGTACTTCAAAATAAATGTATATTAAAATTATTCTCTACATATTTATAAAAATTCTATACTTAGATTATCTTATAGTAGGATTTCTTAATTAGGGTACTATTGAAATCTGGGGGCTGGATAATTCTTTGTTGTGGGAGGCTGTCCTATGCACTGTAGGATGTTTAGTGGCATCCCTGCAACGTCCCAAAATCATAATAACCAAAAGTGTCTCCAGACTTTGCTAAACATTCCCTGGAAAGTAAAACCATCCCCAGTTGAGAATCATTGTCTTAAAGTAACTAAACAAAGAGGTCACATTTTATCAAGGTTACTGACTAGTTATGCCATCTGTACTGTTTTCCTGACCGTTACTTAAATGCCAAGAAGAACTGTCAAATGGGATCAGCCGGGAAATTAAGAGACAGTCATTCACATCCCAGAAACAGAATTATTCATGTTACATATTGTGCAGATGGAACTGGAAAAAGGTAGATGCTAAAAACTACCTCAATATGCTTCGCTGAAAAAACTGTGATAATTAGAAAATAACATACCATATCTGGACATGACTAAAATTCTTTAATTTGAAAATATGCATATTGGAGGGGAAAGTGTACAGTAGAGCAAATGGGGAACACTCCTTAGGCCCTCTTTGGTCACTACAGTGTGTGAGGAGGCACAGAGGTCCAAGGGACCACATCAAACAAAAAGTTATGGCAGGAATTCTTCTTAACGTAATGGATCATTTCTTACATGACAAAAGGCCAGAAACCAAAACTGGTCCCATCATTCCAGCCTTAAAAAGCAATAATGCAACGACATGCTCTCCCTGCCAGAGCTGCTCTTGGCCCCAGTCTCATCTCCTCAGTAAACTACTCTATCACTGACGAGATCTTTAACTTAACATACCAGAGAACAGTCCGTATCAGCATCATCCAGGAGAAATACAATGCAAATGCAAATAATATATGCGATTTTATATATTCTAGTTGTTGCAATTTTAAACAAGCAAAAAATAATGTGAACTTAATTTCGATAATACATTGTATTTAACCCAACAAATCCGAACTATCATCATTTCAATATATAATTAATAGAAAAATCATTAATAGATTTTTTCCATTTTTTTCATAGTCTTTAGAACCTAATGTATGATGTACAATAAATAACATCACAGCTCAATTCAAACTCACCACATTGCAAGGATTCAAGAGCCACATTTGGCTAGTGGTTACCATACTGCATATTCCAGGTTTAGAATCAATAGCAATAGGTGGAGAGTGAGGATATCTGGGGAGAATCTTTTTTTTTTTTTTTAATGCATATAAAGGTCATAAATTGCTTCTCATAAGAAAGAATCAATAAATAGAAAATAATGTCGATATGCACGCTTCTTATTGTAGTTTTCAGTTCTAACTTTTTTTGTGATTCCCCTTATCATTTCTTCTTTGATCCAGGAACTATTTAGAAGGGAATTTTTGAATTTCCAACCTCATTTTGAAAGAGATGGGGAGAGGATGTTCTTCGTTTGCTATTTTTTGTCACTTTTATTTAATTGTGGTCCATATTATACAAATCTTGCTGTTTGTTGAGCCTTCTTTCTTAGCCTCCGACATGATAAATCTAGTACGTGGGTTGTTATTAGAATTATTCCATCCATGCTTGGAAAGAAAGACCAAGACTATTAATTATATTGTTCAGTTTTATAATATACTTATTAAATTTTGCTCAATATAAAGAAGTCTGAAAAAAAGAAGTTTGTTAAAATCTTATATTGTAATTATAGATTTACTTACTTTTGGAAACAGTATTTTCTTCATATGAGGGTGGACTGAGCTATATGAAATTGCCAGTACTTCATCATTTTTTAATCTAAAAAAATTCAGTTTTATATGGTTCTATTTAATATTTTTAATTGTTACATGCATTTAAGTATAGAGTAATATCTTTCTGGTAATTTGCTCATTTTATAATAATGTATATTTGACCATTTTTATAGTAATATATGGTAAAGTGTGTAGTAATAAAATAATCTATATTGATCCTATTAAAGTAATATTTTTTACATTAAAATCTTTGTGTTTGATAATATTGTAGATGATACTTTTTTATTAGTATTTGTTTAGAAAACACTTCACATATCTTACTTGTATTGAAGTCCCACATTTTTATCATTATGTTTTAGGCATACTTCTAATAAGCAAGGTGTTGCTAAATAATTTTAATTTGAATGTTTATCATTTAACTGTAAGACATTTTAAAATTACACTTGACGTCATTTTATCAATACTTTTGGATTCATTTTTGCAATACTCTAGTGTTCTTTTCTAGTCATCATAGGGTTTTTGTTTTTTTTTTTTAAGAACATTTATTGAGATACAGTTAATAGACGATAAACAGCATATATTTAGAGTGTACAATTTGGTATCCCAATCTCCCAATTCATTTCCCCCCAACCCTCCCCACTTCCCCCACTTGGTGTCCATGTGTTTGTTCTCTACACCTGTGTCTCTATTTCTGCCTTGCATTTCCTCTTTCATAGTTGCTAGCATTTGCCTTATGTATTGAGGTGCTCCTATATTGGGTGCATATATATTTATAATTGTTATCTCTTCTTCTTGGATGGATCCCTTGATCTGTATGTAATGTCCTTTCTTGTCTCTTGCAACATTTTTTATTTTAAAGTCTATTTGATCTGATATGAGTATTGCTACTCCAGCTTTCTTTTGATTTGCTTTTGCATGGAATATCTTTTTCCATCCCCTCACTTTCAGTCTGTATGTGTCCCTAGGTCTGAAGTGGGTCTCTTGTAGACAGCATATATATGGGTCTTGTTTTTGTATCCATTCAGCCAGTCTGTGTCTTCTGGTTGGTGCATTTAGCCCATTTACATTCAAGGTAATTATTGATATGTATGTTCCTATTACCATTTTCTTAATTGTTTTGGTTTTGTTTCTGTAGGTCCTTTTCTTCTCTTACATCTCCCGCTTAGAGAAGTTGCTTTAGCATTTGTTGTAGGGCTGGTTTGGTGGTGCTAAATTCTCTTAGCTGTTGCTTGTCTGTAAAGCTTTTGATTTCTCTGGCGAATCTGAATGAGATCCTTGCTGGGTAGAGTATTCTTGGTTGTAGGTTCTTCCCTTTCATCACTTGAAATATATCATGCCACTCCCTTCTGGCTTGCAGAGTTTCTGCTGAGAAATCAGCTGTTAACCTGATGGGAGTTCCCTTGTATGTTATTTGTCGTTTTTCCCTTGTTGCTTTTAATAATATTTCTCTGTCTTTAATTTTTGTCAATTTGACTACTATATGTCTTGGCATGTTTCTCCTTGGATTTATCCTGCCTGGGACTGTCTGCACTTCCTGGACTTGGGTAGCTATTTCCTTTCCCATGTTAGGGAAGTTTTCAACTATAATCTCTTCCAGTATTTTCTCAGGTCCTTTCTCTCTCTCTTCTCCTTCTGGGACCCCTATAATGCGAATGTTGGTGCGTTTAACATTGTCCCAGAGATCTCTTAGGCTGTCTTCAGTTCTTTTCATTCTTTTTTCTTTATTCTTTTCCGCATCAGTGATGATCACCATTCTGTCTTCCAGGTCACTTAGTCGTCCTTCTGCATCAGTTAATCTGCTATTGGTTCCTTCTAGTGTATTTTTCATTTACGTTATTGTGTTGCATATCTCTGTTTGTTTGTTCTTTAATTCTTCTAGGTCTTTGGTAAACTTTTTGATCTTTGCATCCAGTCTTTTTTCAAAGTCCTGGATCATCTTCACCATCATTATTCTGAATTCTTTTTCTGAAAGGGTGCCTATCTCCTCTTCATTTAGTTGTTTTTCTGGGGCTTTATCCTGTCCCTTCATCTGGTACAAAGTCCTCTGCTTTTTCATTTTCTCTATCTTTCTGTGGCTGTGGTTTTCAGTTCCATAAGACAAAATACTGCTGATACTGCTTGATACTGCTGTCTGCCCTCTTGTGGAGGAAGCTGTCTAGGAGCCTCCTGTGTGCTTCCTGATGGGAGGGACTGATGGTGGGTAGGGCTGGGTTGGCCGAGCTCAGTAAATCTTTAATCCAATTTGGTGGGCGGAGCTCAGTAAAACTTTAATCTGCTTGTCTGCTAATGGGTGGGGCTGTGTTCACACCTTGTTGGTTTTTTGGCCTGAGGCCACCTAGTGCTGGAGCCCACAGGCTCTTTGGTGGGGCTAATGGCAGACTCTGGGAGGGCTCACACCAATAAGCACTTCCCAAAACTCCTGCTGCCAGTGCCCCTGCCTCCTCGGTGAGCCACAGCTGCCCCCCCACCTCGGCAGGCAACCCTCTAACACCAGCAGGTAGGTCTGGTTCAGTCTCCTATGGGGTCACTGCTCCTTCCCCTGGGTCTTGGTGAGCACATTTTTTTGTGTGCCCTCCAAGAGTGGAGTCTCTGTTTCCACCAGCCTGTGGAGGTCCTGCAATCAAATCCCACTGGCTTTCAGAGTCTGATTCTCTGGGGATTCCTCCTCCCGTTGTTGGATTCCCAGGTTAGGAAGCCTGATGTGGGGCTCAGAACCCTCACTTTAGCGGGTGGACTTCTGCAGTATAACTGTTCTCCAGTTTGTGAGTCACCCACCCAGCATTTATGGGATTTGATTTTAACACAATTGCGCCCCTCCTACCATCTCATTGCGGCTTCTCCTTTGTCTCTGGATGTGGGGTGTCTTTTTTGGTGAGTTCCAGTGTCTTTCTGTCGATGATTGTTCGGCAGTTAGTTGTAATTCTGGTGCTCTTGCAAGAGGGAGTCCACAGGGTTTTTTTGTTTTTTTAGTTTGCTATTTTCTTTTCTCACCTTCTGTAGGACTTTTTTCTTCATTTGTTTCTTTCTACTGATTGAAAAATTACAATTATTTCTATATGTGTGGTGATTATTCTTAAACTACTACCATGCGTTCTTGACTTCAAATGTAAATGTGATTAATAATTCTGGCTTCCTCTTACAAAATAAGCATCCACAAAACACTTGATCTCTAACCATAGCCCTCCCATCTTGTCTTAGTTCTGTCTACCATTTTATTTTCTGCCTAGTTTTTTTTTTAATACCTCCCAAACTAATTATTATTATGGTGGTGACTGTATTAAATATTAAGTGTTTTGCTGGTTTACTGACTAAAACAATTTACTGATTCTTTGCTCACAGAGCTTATTATATCCCACTATTTCCACTGAGATCAATTTTCTTGTTTCTTGAGATCAGTCTTTTGCAGTTCTTTCCATGAAATATCACCGTCTTCAATACTGTTATTTCACCTTTCCTTTACTGTGGTACTTTCTTCCTGTATTTAATTCTAGATTGACTGTTATTTTTGGTTGACCCTTTAAAGACAAAATATCTGTCATTTTTCTGCCCTCTATTGTATACTCTGTCAATTTAATTCTGGTTCTTTTGTAAAACATCTATCTTTTCTCTCTAGTTGCTTTGAGTTTTTCTCTCTCTGGCTTTAGTGTTCTGCAGTTTCACCACAATGTGTCTGGGTATTGATTATTTAAGTATTAATTCTGCTTGTTTTTCAAATATCAATTCTGGGAAATGTGTAGCTAGATTCTTCTCTTGGAATATTATCTCACAATTGCCTTGTGATGAAACTCCTCTAAATATACTGAGCCTCCTTTTATCCTCCATGTTCACATAACATCTTCCTCCATTCTCTTATTCTCTTGTTGCTTCATTCTGAATAATTTTACCAATCAAGTTTACATATTCATTATTTAGTTGTGACTAATTTAATATATTAATTTAGTTTTTAATTTACATTATTAAACTTTTAATTTTCTAAAGCTGTTTCATCATTCCTCATTTATTTCATTGGATTTTAATGTCAATCATAAATAATATACTCTTTATTTTCTGTTTAAGACTATCATTTATTATTTCAAGCTCTTTGGGCTGTAATCATTCTATTATCTATTCAGTAACATAAGTGATAATTTTTAAAAATGTTTTATAGTTTATGTTGTGACATTATTTTTACACAGTTTCAATTTTTCATTGGAAATCCATGTAGCCTGCATGGTAAGAATGTCCATCAGGAATAGTTATGCTTGCTTCTACCAAGTAACTCACTAATGCCAGCAGCCAGAGATCAATTTTTACATTAATATTTTGGTTTCTTATTAATGTTAAATGGATAACATAAATTCAGATCTCAAACTCATGTTTGACTTCTGATCTCCTAATGGGACTTGCAAACCCTTCTCCACCTCTTTAAAGTTTCTATTATCACCCTGTTCCACTGACTAGATTTTATCTAATTTGAGGATAAAGTCATACATGGGCCCCGACTTTATGAATGGATTTCACTCTAAAAATCTAGCTCAAAAGGACCCAATGCTTTACCTCAATCCCTTTAGTGAGGTGAGACCAAAGCTACTTTTTCTGATGGCAAAGCCAGTCAAAGGCCCAACTTTATGTGGGGATTTCACTCCCAAATACCTAGTTTGAAAGTGGCTAAGACTTTACCTCTGTCCCTCAAATGAGGTGAAATGAAAGCTTCATTTACTTGCTATCAGCTGATAATTCTCACTTAACCTCTCCAGAGCAGCCACAGATTCAAAACGTGCATACCTTCTGGTTTTCAGTCTCACCTGTGTTTCTAGCACCTGGAGATGTCTCTTTCTCTTTTGAAAGTTCAGCTATGCATAAAGAAGTGTTGTTGTTTTTACACTTTATAGATAAACAATTCTAGTTGCCAGGTTACCCTGGTCTGGCATCTTGTTAGAATCCTAAATGCTCTTTGAACCTTTTCTCTACTGCACCATTCATGAAGGCTAAGACACAATCCTATTCATAATAATTATTAGTTATGCAATGAATTGTAATCATATAAATAACATATTTGCAAAGACTCCTAGGACAGTACCTCTCAATCTTTAATTGGCTCACAATTTGCCTATGAAAACTCATTGAAATGCAGACTCCAATTCAGTAGGTGAATCATGTGATTCCAAGGCTACTGGAGACTCGCCTGTAAGAAGCAAGGCCCAAGGAGATTCTGATATACATCCTCCAATGAGGCATCTCCCTATCAATTGCCTGCCTATTCCAAGTCACTTTTTAGAGCAAAATACTTGTATGTACATTCATTGTTGATGAACTGATCAGACCACCAAAATACTACATATTTCTTTAATAACACAGTTTTATTCCTCAAGTTTTTGATGTTGTTTTCTTGTTACTCTATATTTTAAAAGTGTCACTTCTAACTTAGCAACATTGACTACTTCACTTACCTACGGTATGCCTCAGTTTCCCAAAATTTGGGGAGCTAAGTAAATCCTTGATTTTAGTGATAATATCTACACTTTCTACATCCCCAATATTGCCTACATAAAGAGGACCACATAGAAGCCGCTCAAAACATAATTGCCAAATACCAAAAATGAGATAATGTACATTATCTAGAGATGGGCTCACTGCCCTTGGCTTGTTCTATAGTTTTATGAAAAGAGAACTGCTTACCACCAGAAGACCGCTGCCTGTCCATGACCTATGCCAGGCACTGTAAAAATGAGGCACAGTCTGGAGCAGAGAGACTGTGGAGGATGAGTCTGCTCTCCTCAAGGACTGTCTGTCTTCAATTCCTCAAGGTGAAACCACTGCCTAGAGGGGAGCATAATAAATTGCTTCCTCAGCTGTGATGTTGTTTAAGGACACGGTTTCTCAGTCGAGTGGCTTCATTACTCTCTAACCTGGTGGGGAAAGAGACCTCAAAAGGGATTTTTATGGAGCTGTCTTCGCCCTTTTATATACCCTAATGTACACTACTGACTGTCCCTACCAGAAGATAAAAAGGAAAGCATAGGTCTGGAATACACAGCTGATTCTGGGCACCCAAGAACTGTGTTGGTGTTCTTCCTCAAAGCAGTATTTGAATGGTTTCTTTTGCTCTTTCATCACTTCATCACTGAGCTCAATTTATCGTGATTGAATATTTTTTAAAGTGTGTATCTATGTGTGTATATACTCTTTATATATAGAAACACACACACACACACACATGCCCACAAAACTCTCTAGAAGAGTCAACACTTTAGAGCTGCACACTACAGGAAGAACCTGGGGTGGAGTATAATGAAGTAAGCAGACATCAGAAAACCTGGAACTGAGTTCTCAGACTGTCAGTGGCAATAGGTGGGTGTCAGACATCCAGGGGAAGTGCTCTAGGCTGCACACTTTACCTCCAGTATTTTCCCATACTGTGCTTCGCTAGTCCACGTCTAATTTAAATGACAACCTAAAGCAGCCGCAATAAAAATAGACCAGCTTATTCTTACAGGCCCTACTTCTCCCAGGAGGCAGTCTGGTTAGAATTCACTCACCACAGAGGTGCTCTGGGCTATGTGGACATGTGTTTCAGTGGTGCAGAATGCACTTTAGGGCATCTACTCTTTAACTAACCTATCCACAAATCTGTTATAGCTTATAGTTGGTTTTTTCTTATTCCCATCAGTATTTCAACTTTTTTTCTTACTGTTTCCTCCAACCAATGATGATCTATAACTGGCTGTTCTTCTCAAAAATGATACAGAAAAGCAGAAGAAACTTCAATTAATGCACCATTTTTCAAATAGAAGTGCCCTGGCTAAAATTAACAAAGAATATTGGTTCCTTTAACCTAATAATTAACCTATTGACTTTTTATGACTTTATTTGCACAGACATCCAATTCTATGTGCCTGAAGAAAGGAAGAAAACAGAGCATTGGCATATGGACAGTTCTCAAATCCCACTGTAGTCAATAATTCCTACCAAAGCCTTTAACAGAAGAAAGCCAACATGACTGACAGCATATAATCTCCTCTCCTGTCCCACCATATGGTGGAAGATCTTGTGAGAGTAGAATTTCTCAGAAGTAGACAACCCCAAGAATAAGAGAATGTGCACAGAGAACAACTGGCTGCTACATTATCCAGAACAGACTGAACTCTGTGTATTATGATGTCTGAGGTCCTGGAATCATTCAGTCCACAAGCGAACTCTGTAGAAAGCTCCACAGAGAAAATCTCACTGGAAAATCCCACTGGATTGTGGGCTTCAGAGGGCACTGTTTTTATTTTTCCCCCACTACCTAGCACATTGTCTGACACATGACAGGTACTCAACAGATTCTCAACACAGTTTTGCAGAAGGAAGGAAGGGAGGGAGGGGAAAAAATGAGATATATTTATCTGGTTATACATTAGATTTTGTTGCTTCTTACTGATGGAGCAGCACAGTGGCCTCTATTTTTAATTTCACAAAGCTGCTGGCATTTGTTGAGCATCACAGTGTACTCTTGACTGATCCTTTATCACCATATGCCTCAGTCACCCATCGAGGTGTCAACTGGCAGTTACTCAGTATGCCCCAAGTATAACTTTGTGACCACAGGAGCCAGTGTTTTCTGTAATTATGCTCCTGGGCTGTGAAATCTGTTCCCTGCTGAGATTAAGAGAAGAGCATCTATTGTAGAAATTAGGTTAAAGTAAAGGAGGTACATGTATTTGCTGATATCTTTAATCTTTGTTATTTTTTTAATTCAATTTTCATTTGATTTTCTTTATTCACTGCATCACCACTTGATAAAATGGTAATAATTATAACAACCAACACAATTTTACCAAGTGCCCACTATTGTTTAATTTTCATATACGCTTTATTGGAGGTACTGTAATTGGCTTTATTTTACAGATGAAAAAACTGAGGGACAGAGAGTTTGACTTAAGCAACACAACCAGGATTCAATCCAAATAGTCTGTCTCTAATACTAGAATAAATATATTTTAAATATATTTTAACTATATATAAATATGTATTGTACATATGTGTATATGAATGTATAATGGGTATATTTTAAAGTAGATAAGTTTGAACAATGACTAATATTCTTGGAAATTGTATATTACAGCAATATATGAGCAATTATACAGCAACAACCACCTCGATGTTCCAGCCACTACTCTGTCTGCTTTTTACATCAGATTTTAACACACACAAGTGAGATCTCATTTTATAGAGTAGATCATTGGTTTGTATACTCTCTCAAGGTAGTTTCTGGTAAGTGGCATTGTCATAAATTAAATCCAGGCCAATTTCAAAGCCACACTCTTAGAAAACAGGGAAATGTAACAGAGTTTGGTCATATAATATTTAAAATCTAAGACCAGTTCATTAGGAATATGAGTTGAATGCTGACAAATTGGGACATATTTTGGCAAACATGTTATAGACTTGGGATCTAGTTTCAGATTCCTTTGCTTCCTTCTCCATCCCCATACCCAGAGTCTGCAAGCATCTCCATGTGTGATCACAATACCACACACACACACACACACACAGAATCAAGTGAAACAAATTCCAGACTTATATAAGCCCCTAAAAGGAACAGGAGATAAGAGAGTCTTTGGAAAAATAGCATTGGGTGTGTCATCACAGCGAATGAGTCTTTTCTTTTTTCAAAAATGGTGTCTTGACTAAAGAAGGAGTCCTTGATAGCATGAAGGGGCTCCAGAATGCCATACTCCCTGGCCAGTAATTCAAGAACTAACTGGTGCAGAGAGGACTGGTCTAGACCTGAAATCTGTAAAATTTTAAGGGATTGGGTTTGTTTTGTTTCTTTCAATTGCTTTATTGAAGTAAAACTGACATATGATAAACTGAACATTTTTGAAGTGTACAAGTTGACAAATTTGACATACGTGTATACTCATCAACACAATCAAGATAACAGACATATTTATCACCCACAAAAATCTCATGTGTCACTTGGAAATCCCTCTCTCTCTGACCCTTCCAGAACATCCTCTTATCCTCTGTCTCCAACAAATCACCAATTAGCTTTCTATCATTATAGTTTGCATTTTATATATATATGTGGAATCATACAATATGTACTCTTTCGTGGTCTGACTTCCTTCATTCAGCATAATTATTTTGGGTCATTCACCTTGTAACACATATTGATAGTTTATTCTTTTTTTAATGCTGTGCAGTAGTCCATTGACTGGAAATACCACAATTTATTTATCCATTTATCTGTTGATAGGCATTTGGGTGGCATTCGAATTGTTTCTATTACTCCCACATATCCTCTCCTGGCTCCTGCTGGTATGTTAGCTAGGTTCTGTTGATTCTTCCTCCAATAGCAGGCCCAGCACCTCCTCAGACAGCTTACATTGTGACTTTACCCTAGTTACTTGTCTGAAACCAAGAAGGTAGGTGGACTATATCCTGAGTTAGTGTGTGCTACCTTGCAAGCCACATACCTTTCCATCATCTCCAAGCAAGGGAGGAGTGGATCACTTTTGAAAGTTCAGAGGCTCAAGGATTTTAAGGTTTTTGAGTGCATCAATCATGATATCGTATCTTATATTTTAGGATTCCACTCCTAACCAGGGCCCTGACTTGGACAGGGCAGATCTGATGAGATTGCAAATCAACACTCTTTGGAATTCTACCCTTAAAAGTGAATCCTGAGCTTAATCCTCAGCTTTTTCACCCCTCAGGCTGCAGCAGATAAGAATTTATATGCTTCCAAAGCAGCTCTTTGACGTTCACATTTTGCCTTGAATTGGTGATTAATCATCTTCACCCTTTCGTTGCCTTTCTTCCATGCTTTGATAGTATTAAGCAACATTCATTGGAGCCTAGTATTCTTACAATTACTACTAGCCTAGAACGTCTCAAATGCTTGAGATATTGTGCCTGTCAATGGATTCCCATCACCAGTATCCCATTCCAGTTCACCACTGGTGTACGTTTTAACAGTTCCAACACTGTAGCAAGCTGGTATGGACTGAATGTTTGCGTTTTCCCAAAATTCGTATGTTGAAACCTTACCCTCCAATGTACTAGTATTAGGAGGTGGATCCTTTGAGGGTAGTTAGGATTATACGAGGTCACGAGGGTGTGGCCCTTATAAATGGGACTGATGTTTATATAAGAGCCACAAGAGAACTTGCTCTCTCTCTCTGATCTCTGCCATTTGAGGATACAATGAGAAGTTGGCAGACTGCAACCCAGAAGACAGCCCTCATCAGAACTCAACCATGCTGGCATACTGAGCTCAGACTTCCAGCCTGCAGAGCTGTAAGAAATCAGTTTCTGTTGTTTTTAAGCCACTAGCCTATGGTTCTTTGTTACAGCAGTCTGAGCTGACTGAGACTCAGGTCAAGGGCTGTAGCAGTTCCACCTACCACCAATAATGGGTAGCCCATTGCCAAACTGTGACTGAACCACTCTCCAAATCCCATTTTTTAAATCTATTCCTAGAACCACTCTTGTCATGAACTGCCTTTGGTCATGTTCTCCAGGAAACAGATTCTGAGATGGAGATGCACAAGCAGGACATTTACTAACTGATGATATCTGAAACAATGCTGTGAGGGAGTGAGGGAAGCATGCCTGGGCAGAGGGAGACATTGAACTGAGATATATTCGCAAGTTAAGATCTAAACTATTTATAATGGAGGTCTAGGGCTAGGATTGCTCTTTATAACTTTCCTGAATTGAGCCCTGGAGGATAGGTGTTGGTACTACATATATGACAGTCACTGAATGCAGGCTGCTCCTGGAAAGGAGAAGCATAACCTTGGGCAGGGCAGCTCCCTTTTGCTGAAGTCAATCCCCAGGAAATTACTCAATTATGAACTGCCAACAACTACCATTTCTGCCAGTTAAGAAAACAGGATCCTGCAGAGGGCATCTGGGTGGCACATCACAGCACGCACTGTCATTTATCAGGCAGCTGGCAGATATAGATTTTAACCAAATCTCGTTTTGTGTTCTTAATCACTGCCTCTTACATCTCTGATGCATCTTCTCCCTTCCATTCTCCCCTAACTGCCATAGATTGGACCTTCATTACCTTTTCAATAAAATATTGTGATATACTGCTCTTCCTTACTCATCTCTAACCTCTTCAGTCTGGCTTTCATATTGCCACCACAGTGATCTTTCTAAAGTGCAAATCCTCTGTATGCTACTCACATTCATTCAGTGACACCCCACTGCCTACAATATAAACTCCTGTAATTCAGCATGACGTGAGTTGAGTTTCTAGTTTCTATCTCCTTGCACAATTTCATCTCTGTAGACTCTCCCAACGGCACCTACATTCCAGCCAAATCTTAAACCACTTAATAGTTCCATATTCTTTCACAATTCTTGAGAATTTTCACATGCAGCACCTTCTACCAGAAAACTCCTCCCTCCCACTATCAATCTTGTGAACTCCTAATGTGTCTTCAGGACCCAGCTCAAACCTAGGATACTCTCAAGCAGCTGAGATGACTTTATGCATTGTTTTACCAATTTGTCTGATACATATCCATATTAATGACACATTCTTCATATTCATTTGTCTATATCAAAGCTCAAACATGAATTCCTTGAAAGTAGGTATCACATCTTATTTATCAGTGGCTCTCCAGTGCATGTCATTTATTTGGTGCTCATGAATGCTTGCTGAATAAATAAAAAAATAAGTGAGTGAACCAGTGAATTAATGTCACTTTCTTCCTCTTCTCTTTACCTAAATGTACTCTATATGTTTCATAAAATCTTTATGTAAATAGAATAAATTTCATCGGCAGTCAAATACATTGTCCTTCCAAATATCTTTCTAAGGGTCTGATTCTAAACAATGATAACCTTTTCTGCTTCTTCATTTTGCTTTTCCTTCTAGCTCCTATCGGCCTTCACAATACATATATAAGTTAATATAGCAAGTGAAATAGTTAACAGATAAATTAGTTGGTAAGAATGACGTCAAGAAGAGAAAAACTCTTATTGCTATTGCCTGCTATGTCACTGCAAATCTTAAATACCACCACACTTGTAAAATCAGTAAAGCAGACAAAAATACATCTTCTAAATGCATTTCATCATCCAGAGATAACTACAATTTTTCTCTTAATATAATTTCTTCTGATCTTTGCGTGCATACAGGTGTATTTATGTATCTATTTTTTAGGTATATTTATTTTTCATAGAGTGTGGATCCTACTATGCACAAAGGTCTACATCCTGCAAATTTACATATCACTTTATCATGACCATTTTCCCATATCTTTCCAAACATGAGTTTTAATGAATTCGTAATTTTCCTTTGTGGAATCTGTATAACCAACTCGATTTTCTAAGCTTATAGAGACAAGCTCTACTGAAAATGAGACGGCTGATACCTACGAGGGTAACTAGTGTAAGTAGCATCTGCAATACAGAGAAGTTAAAAGGCAAGAGAAATGCTGAATCGAAACACACAGCTGTTGGGTTTTTTCTCCCTATGGAAGAAATTTATTGGTTAGCATTTCTTGGATATTAAATAGTGAAGAAGATTTTTAGCAAGTTACCGAAAGGTCTTAAATTAAGGGTTGACTGATTAATATTTCTATATAACTTCCCCATTTCATTTCATCAATATGGCACTTTAGGCCTCTTCTCTCCTGCATCATTATGCACTGACCTTTCCATTGTTAATGCTTCTATTCTATGCCTGAGTAGAGAGAATTTTTTCCCTCTTTTCAGAGATTAGCTGTGAAGGAAATTTATGTGACATTCAAAAGAATTATTTCCAGCCTACCCTTTCAAATGCCTTTCTGACATCTAATGATGTAATTGAGCCACATTAATTTTAGGGAGCATCTATATTTGCATAATAAATTTTTTATTTTAATGTACTTCAAAATACGCATTGCTTCAAAATTAATGCAGTATTTTTTGCAGAAGATACTAAACTGCATTCAGCTTGTTACTCTATTACAGTATACTTTGCATTTCATGGTTGTTATAAACCTTGAGTCAATGTCAATATCGTAAGGTTTTTTCACTTTATCCTGTCACCAATATGCAAATTTTCTCACTAAGAGCCATATGTTGATGTTCATAAACACCAAAAATATTTTTAATACAGATTACACAATAACATTTTCTAAGCTCAAGCTTCTCAATATCTGTCCTAGATAGCTCTACTTCTTTAGGATGATAACGGCAACCATGTGAATAGGGATTTTTGACTATGTAAGTTAGCATAAAATTAGGTGACCTACATGATAGAATACACAGCATCAGCTTGTTTGACCTTAATTCTGTATGAGTATATAAATGTAATGGTTAAAAAAAAAAAAGATCCTAATGTGAACATAAAAAATATTTAGGAAAACAAAATTTGAGAGAAAAAAAAGCCTGAATTTTGCATTCCCCAATTAGGATTGTATACATCATGATAGACTGAGAGACAAATGTAAATGTCCTTCTGTTTTTCTTTTCCTTTTTCTTCTGATTCATAGAATCCACTGTGGTAGAGCTGGAAATCACTCTGAAGATCTTCTACAATAACCTCCCCATTTTCAAAGTGAAATGAGACACAGAAAATTAAGTGATTTCCAAATCTTATAGCTAGCACTAGAAGAACCACTAGTAGGATATATATTTTCTACCTCCCAATCCAATGTGTTTTGCACTCCCAATCCAATGTGTTTTACTTTTTGTGCTATATAGTAAGATACCCAGAGGCGCATGCATTGGCCATGGGGCCATAAATATAACTTCAGCGTAGAAATGGAAATGACAATTTGGCTGGATTTCTTTGTTTAGAGCTGAGAAGAAAAATCTGCTACGCTGGGTATTTTCTCTTCTTGTAACTTAAGGAACATCTTCCAAAATGGCTTTTCCTCACTTTCTGCAAAAAATTTAAGCTCAAGCAAAAAAGCATACCAAACCGCTGAAGGGGTTTATAGTTGTATCCTTTTCCATATCAACATTCTCGATGAAACTTGAACAGTTTTAGTAAAAAGTCTATACATCTCTCTGGCAGAGAATACTCAAACTTTGAAGCCCCCTTCCATGAATAACTTTTGAACCTAAAGCAGAATATTTTCATGTGTGAGATACTCCTTAAAAGAAACACTCAGCTTTAAAGACTGGAAAGAAAAATATTTTGTTTCTGAGCAAATACACGGTTATTTTTGTGCTCCTCCTCCCTATTCTCAACAACTTTCAGTGACTTGATACTTCAGAGAACACTCTGATGCAAAGTTACAAATGTTCTTCATGTAAAAAAACAAAAGCATAATATACTCAATCATACAGCATATAAACCAATTGTAAGACTCCCTTCTTTTCTTAGGATGTTTTCAAGCCTCATTGTTGAGTACTTGGGCCACCTCTTATGCCTCCAGCTAATGTAGGAGAGAAAAATATCAGAAATATGGACTTGAAAACCCTCTGTCAAAGGCACTTGTAAATAAAAAAAAAAAAACTCGAGGGAATAATATATTCTTATGAAAGAAATTTTCATGAATTCTAAAAATAGCCCAAGAATAATTCTGTTTTGTTTGTGGGAGACCATCACTGGTTTTCCTTTCAATGGTGTCTTTGTCTTTCCACTTACTCTCTTTCAATCTACTCTGCACGATTATGACAAGGAGGAATACATTTTAAAGTAATTTCAGCAGAAGGGACATGCTCTCCACACCTCTTTGTACCAATCAGCTTGTACATGGACAAGTTAATTTCTATTTTCAGAGAATTTTACTGGTAGTGGTTTTTCCATAAAACTTTCATGGGAGTGGAGAGTTGTTCAGCATGATCAGCATTTCCATCTGCATGTCAAGTAAGCTAAAGCCACTGCTTACAAGGAAAATCAGTTACAGTTTGAATGAGGTATGTATCCATAGCCCTCAGTGCCACGTGGAGTTATTCCCTTCCTCACTGTTTCAGTATTAACCTACTGAGCACCTGGCAATTTCCCTTGCTCTCTTAAGCAGATCTGTTATATTGCTATTCTTTTCTGTCATATTGTTAAATCCACTTAGTTCCAGGAAAACACAATTGCTTTTTAAAATAATTATTTGCAATAAATGTAAATAAAATAGCTGCCTTGTACCCAATAAACACACAAAATTATCACTAGAGGAGCTAAATAAATCAAGATGATTCTTTGCCCAACTCTACCTAATTCTTTGTGTGTGTGTGTGTGTGTGTGTGTGTGTGTGTGTTACTATCTGGCCAAATCATTAGGAAGTTTTAAAGACAGTGGGAGTGATGACTTCCTTCCTAGAAGCAAGAAACTTGGAAAGAAGCACATACCACCTACGGGGAGGGATTTTGTTTGTGACTAATTACAAACTCTGTAGATTTTAGTATTCACAATCTCAGTTGGGGAGCTACTACTAAAACAGGATATTGAGAGGGGCCAAATTCTTTCATTTTCTTTCCCAATAGTAATTAATTTTGGCAAAAGATACTGCTTAGTTTTAAAATTTAAGAATAAAAAAAGAGGATCAGCACTTGGGAAAGGGTCCTATGAGGTGGGATGAAATCTCCAGAGGGTGTTCCACAGAGAGCTCACAAAATGAAATTTTGAGTATAGACATGGTCTTTGTGGTTGCTGTTCCCATTTTCTTACACCTCTGTTCTTTCCTTCTTCCTCATTTTCTTGGTCTGTTAATGAGAGTTTTCCACTTCTCTTGAATAAGAAAAAATGTGCTTGTCTCCTCAATTTAGCCAGAAAGGTCACTAAGACATTTTAAAATAGTACTTCTGGCAATATTTTAGGACCGTTAAAATCTCTTAATTCTCAGAGGTTCCACCAGAATCCAGAATCACCACACTTTTTACTTGATGACTATCCACAAGAAGAAGTACCAAATACCATTCTCTCTTTTTCCCCCTTTTTGTACAAGGGAAAAAAAAAGTGTCAGGGAGAAGAAATGGGTTCTAAATGGTCTAGGTCAGGATTCTGCCGAGACTACATCACTGACTCATGATAATCCATTTCAGTTACCAGATCAAATTCAGAACAGGGTCACACAGTTCAAAATAGCCTTTAAAATTAAATCAGAAGGGTGTCCCCATTTCAACACTTTCTGGGAAGAATTATATTGTATCCCAGTTGCACCTTGATCCACCCTGCCTGCTGGAGCTACTTCATTTTTCTCTCTGGAGGGTCCTCCATTCTGGGGAAGTGACTCAGAGGTCAGGAATGTTGCCTGAGCTTTCTCTCTCACCCTGGAAACCCATTCTTTGGCTTCGGATCTGTGGATGGGCACACTTAATATGGTAAGGTTAACTGGAGTGAAGCTTTTGAACATCTTCCCCAAAGATCTTTAAATCCTCAAACTGTAGTACAAATAGGTGATTAATTTCTGTTTTCTCAAGCTCACCATCTGGATGCCTTACAACTTTTTGCTACAGTGTGAGTTTAAAAGAGAAAGAATCCAGGTGTCCTCTCTTTTTTTTTTGTTGTTGCTTGTTCCCTCAGTAAAGATGTATAATTGCTTTGATTTTGTGCTACTGCACCCACCCTATCCCTTTCTAGTGATACAAATGATGAAAACTCCTCATGGCAAGATGCAATTGGGATCACCACTGCACTACCTCCTACACCTCTGGACTGACATGGGAGTTGGTCATCAGCTACACATAGCCACTCTGGGGGCAGAGGTTGTGGAAGCAAGGGGGAAAGGAAGGTCTATCTGTTAAGTTCCTGCTATGCTAGGTATGGCGATCTCTGTTGTATACATGGTATTGTATTTAGTCTTCTTATAATATGCTTAAGGTTAGATTATACTCATAGTATAGATGATAAAATTCAAGATCAGGCAGGTCTGTGTGATATAAAAGCCTGTAGCATGAAGCCATTAGTTTAGGCTCAGAAAGGGGATGTTTTGGACTGAATGTTTGTGTCCGCCCCTAATGTTGAAGCCCTAATGGTATTTGAAGATGGGGCCACTGGGGGGCAATTAGGGTTAGATGAGGTCATGATGGGATTAGTACCCTTTTAAGAAAGCCCTTTGTCTCTCCCTCACCCCTCGCCACCCCCTTCACCTTATGCTCCCACAAAGAAGAGTTCATGTAGGCACACAGTGAGAAGGCACCATCTACATCTCAAGGAGACAGGCCTCGCCAAAAACCAACCACGTTGGTATCTTGATCTTGGACTTCCAGCCTCTAGGAGTGTGAGGAAATACATTTCTGTAGGTTGAGCCATCCAGTCTACAGTATTTTGTTATGTCAGACTGAGCTGACAGGGGATTTCCTTGGCATTATATTTATATTTAGAAAGAGTTAGAAATAATCTGTGGGACTGGAATTCTATTACCTAAAATATGGAAGATGGTAGAGAGTAGATAAAAAAAGTGGAAGAAAAACAATTTTTTAATAATTTTAATTTGTTGATTTGATGCCAAGAAATTAAAAGAAATCCTTAGACATCAGAAATCTTGAAGGGAGAATCCAAAGAGATGGGAAAGCATTGAAGCAGGATTTTGTCCTCTGGCATCTGCCAATTGTTGATGGTCTACAGAATTTTAACTGACTGAAAAAGTTGAATGTAAACCAGGGCCCATCCAAGGAGGAAGGTTAGATCAGAGACTCAAAAACAAATCCAAGGCCCCAGAAAGGAAATAGCTACAGAGGGTAAACTTAACACACACACACACACACACACACACACATATGCACGCACTGTGGAGACCGTGGTGATAATTATCTTGGCTCTAGGAAAAATGGGGAAAACATTTTGTTTCTCCTGAAATTTTCTGAACACCTTCGTGCAAGTGGAGGCCAGAAATCATATTACGTGTATTCTTTCCCTCCTCCACCCACCAAAAACACAAACTAGAAACTGACTTTAAAGTGGTTCTGAGTCAAGCTTTAGAAAACTTGTGTAGCTGTTACCACAGTTCTGCATGTCAACCCTTGGCAAGCTGAGATAAGGGCAAAGAACCATGCTCGGCATTTGAGAGAATGAGAGTGAAGAAAAGGTGGAATAGAAATAAAAATTAATGATCTCAATACTGTGCCAGATGCTCGATGCTCACCTTTCTATTTAATTCTCACACCTACCTGTGAGATAACCAGTGCCGTCTACATTTAAAGATTAGGTCACTGACATTCAGAGAGGGTAGGTAACTTGCTAAAGTACACACAGCAAGAGCATGATAGAGGCCAGTTTTGTGGCCTCCAAAGTCTTTTATTTATTTACGGCAAAAAACCATGTCCCATGATAACAGCTATAATGTGTACATTAAAGTTTGATGAATGAGGAGTGTATATTTCACACAGATAGCATTAAGATCTAAGTGGGCTTTTGTTCGTTTGTTTTATTGCCATATTGTCCTCAGGCAACACTGGAAAAATCTTTAAAAATTCCAGGTCCTCAGGAGGTCATCTTAGTGGTCCTGGAAATTGTAAAACACATTGTTGTGAACTGGCTTTTTAAATTGTTTCTTGGCAGGAATTGAATAATCAAGTGCAATGAATTTAATTGATTATGGAAGAATGTTCCTTTGAGCTGATGCAGCAATTGCTTTTGGTCTGTTTGTAGCTTGAAATGTGAATTGATGCAATGACTACCCGTGTTAGGGGTTTTCTGGTGGAAAAGTCTTCAGTGGGAAAAATTGGAAATATTTAAAGTGAATTGTTCCTTAAGGGATGCCTTCCAAGTATGTAAAAGTGACTGCCTCTCTATAGCCTCCCTGCTTAATACCTCACCTTGATTCTTTTTTCTCAGTCTTAGAATTTGATTCTCTCAGTAGAGACTTAAGACCATACAAATGCTCATGATTCTTAGCTCTGCCCCTCACTACCGTTGACCCTTGAACAATGCAGGGGGTGGGGGCGCCAAACCCCAAGCAGTGGAAAATCCGCATCTAATTTACCCAGCCCTCCAAATCCATGGTTCCTCTGTGTCAGATTCTACATCTGCAGAAGCAACCAGGGACCGGGTAGTGGCATAGTATTTACTATTGAAAAAAATATCCACATAAGTGGACCCTTGCAGTTCAAACCCAGGTTGTTCAAGGGTCAATTGTAACTGCACGGGCTTGGTCAAGTTGTTGACCCTCCTGCCTCAGTCTTCTCCTTTCTAAAATGAAGGAAATAATAATACCTACTGCTTTATGTGGTGTTGTAATGATTGAAAATGGTGGTATCTCAATATATTACCTGGAACATGGCAGGCAGTCAATAAACATTAATATTTTTATTAATAGTAAAAATAACTTTTAATATCTCTTGAATGTGATGATAACATTTGATACTACTGAAAATTTATGGATATGACCCCTGGACTGGCTGTTGGTAACTTTTGGGATTTCTAGAGAATGAGAGAAATTAGAAAAACTTAAGACAAGGGGAGAAAGGGACACAGAAAACTATATTCTGGCACCATGGATATGCATGTCTAGAAAACGTCTGGAGCAGTGACTGGATCTTCTTGCCATGTGTCTGTTCTACGTTCCAGTCTGACCAGGTTGGGGCCTGGCCTCCTGTGTCAGTTTGCTGTAGGCTGCGGTAACAAACTGTGTGCCTTAAACAACAGAAATGTATTGCTTCACCATTCTGGAGGCTAGAAGCGTAAAGTCAAAATGCTGGTAGGGTTTGTTCCTTCCGAGGGCTATGAGTGAAGGGTCTGCGCCAAGACGCTCTCCTTGGCATCTAGATGACTGTCTGCAAGTCCACGTTGTATTCTCTCTGCATCTTCATGTTGTCTTCCCCTGTGCATGCCTCTGCGTACAACTTTCCCTTTTAATGAGGATGTTGTCTTATTTGGGCCAGGGCCAACCCTAATGACCTCATTTTAACTTGATTACCTCTGTAAAGACTCTATCTCCAAATAAGGTAGTATTCTGAAATGCTGGAGAGTAGGACTTCAACATATTAATTTGAGGTAGACATAATTCAACCAATAATACTCTGCCCTTGGCCTTCGATGTTCTTATCACATGCAAACATGTTCATCACACCCAACAGCCCCTCAAATCTTAACCCATTCCAGCATTGACTCCAAGTCCAAAAGCTCACTTAATATCATCTAAATCAGATAAGGGTGAAATTCAAGGTATGATTCATCCTGAGGCAAAATTCCTCTCCAGCTGTGAACCTGTGAGGCAAACACTAAATTATAAATAGAGTCAGGGGTCAGAATACATGTACAAAAACTAATAGGTGCAAACACTGGCCCATAGGAAGTCATGTGATATGATTTCTAGGTCAGATTTGGGGAATACCATGAATATCTTATTTTTTACCCCTCGGCATTTATTATAAACATTGAAGGTATGAGTTAAAAAGAGAGACAGGAAACTATATACTGAAAAACCTGATGTGTATACGCAGAATAATCTTCCTGCTGTGGAACGTAGAGTCTCAAAAAAAGTGAATTGCCAATCAGAGGCTGGATGACAAAATTATGGACCACTGTAGATACAGGGTATATTTCTACAGTGAATAGAAGGAATGATCATGTAATTGTAAAGTACCTAAAACCTCAAAATCCAACTCACGGCCTTTCTTTCTAAACAACACAATTTATTACAGAAAGCACCAAAACCACCTAATATACAATTTTGCCCACATAATCACCCTGAAAGCATTTATGTAATCAAAAGAAACCTCTGGGAATGGAAACTGGAATCTGGAAGTGAAACTCAAGAAAGATTTCATCATTGCACAAACAATTTCAAATTAAGCACTAATCAGAGGGGAAAATTAGGTTTATTCACAGGGGCCACTCAAAATAACCCTCTTAATAATGTAGAAATTGGCTGTAGCTGAAGTCCCACAAGTCTAGACACAAATACATTTAAAATACAGCAAAGGCAGTCAATATAAAATGTAACAAATACAAGAAGTCAATGTAAAATAGATTTCCCAGATATGAGGAACATGGTTCCAGGATTGTAAGCAAACTGCTCAAGAGAAAAAAAAAAAATCTGTGATTTAGCAGAATTTTAGACTTACAAGAAATGTCTTTGCTTTTATTACTGTCCTGGTCTTAAAATGTCACTTCATATTCTCCTTCTACTAATCAGGATAGATGCTGACCAAAAACAAAAGGGTCACTAGGAACTGAGGACACATTTGTCAACCAAAAAAAAAAAAAAAAAATTAACCAGAAATAAAGGGGAGAAGAAGAAAAGGAAGGGCACAAAATAGTAGCCAGTCTATCTAGGGTGTTGTTAAAGTCACTTTAAGTTGAATTTAGATAGACTGGAAAAGTATAAACAGAATTAATAGACTGACCCCACACACACAACTGCCCACAGGCTCATGCCAAATTTTGAGACACAGCATCTATGGCTGATTCAAGTACAGGTTTTCTGTAAGAGGGCCTCGATTCCTGGGTGTAAACAGCCAGAGGCAGAACTGCGACTAAGATCACTGTGAGCAACAGTCTCACTCTGAACATGAGAATTCTGACTCTGTCCTTTCATTTTTTATCTTCCTTCTCCTTCCCCACATCTCTTTTTTCACTCCTTTGCCTTCTCTTCATGTCTCCCTGGCTCAAGACCCTTGTACCAACATTGTTTATTCCTGCAGATGGCCAAAGAGGTTGCTGACCTCTACCCTCTCTCATGAAATTTTCAAACACACCTGCTCCCGTGCCTTGCAAATGAGCCCTATCTGAACCTCCAATCACATCAGGGTGCCTTGCATCCCTAGCTGGAGAATATCTGGTCTCCAGGCAACCAGAGAGGAGCATTCTGTCTTCAGAAAAGGTACTAAGTGCTCTCTTGCCCTGAAAGCCCTCTAAAGTTGAGGGGAAGGGTTTGGAAGAGATACAAACCAAACTTCATAAGCTGGACCAACTTTCCCTGGTGATAAGTGATTTTGAAAAAAAGAAAAGAAGAGAGTAGCTAAAGAGGATATCAAGTCTCATTCACCAACACATGAATAGTACAGATAATGTGAGAGATAAATAATTGGTCTAAAGCTGCAGTGGCTAATTTGATACCCATTAGCCACATGTGGCTACTCAAATTTAAGTTGATTTAAATTTAATTTAATTAAAGTTTCATTCGTCAGCCACAATAGCCACATTTCAAGTTCTCAGTAGCCACATGGACCTGGTGGCTACTGCACTGGACAGTGCACATAGAGAATATTTCCAGCACCATGGAAAGTTCTATTGGACAGCACTGGAAAGGCCTATAGAAGCAGAAAAAAAGGGCGAAATAGACAGAGAGGGAGAAAGAGCAAAGAAATGAGACATTTGACATTACTCATGTCCTTTGGGGAAATGAGGCGATAAATACAGAGAAGGAAAGACAAAGATAAAGTGGAAAAAAAAATAATTGAAAGAGTAAAACTGCAGGTCTGAGATTGAGACTTTTTCCTCTAGGCTGTAGACACTCTGAGAGTCATGTGAATAACATGCTTAGAGGCGCACACTTTCCTAAGCTCTTGATTTTAAGAGACTGTCTTGGGTCTAAGCAAAATGAGTATGGAGACTCAGCTATATGAGCGGTTAGAGTTCTTGCAACCAATTAGTTGCTTTGACCTGAATCTACTCATTTTCATTTAGATGTTTCCTTGCAGCCTACCAACAAGCATCCTATATCACTGCCCTCTAAATTCCTCTAAATCTGGCAAAAACTATGGCAATGAGGCTGGAACAGCACATGTACTAGAAGTGAAGAGCATCACTGAGAATTCAGAGACTGTGTCTAGTTTGGAAGAACCCAAGGGAATGTCAAGAAAAGTAATCAGGGTGAGTAGGAAAGAATACGTAATGCAAAGTGTTTTTACTTTACTTCAGCAAGAAGAAGAACATTTCCCCAAAGCACATGAGTCATGTCAAATGTAACTGTTCACCATGCTTCTCCAAGGCACCAAATGGGCTTTTAAGTCACACATTCCTGCGGGTTTAACAATGGATTCAAAATAGGAACTGTAAACTTGCTCTCTGCCTTTTGAAGTTTATAATGAGAAGCAGACAATGTTGGGGTTGTTATGTGACCTGACTGGGATATCTGCTTACAATTCAGTGAGAGGTTTGTAAAATATGGATTGGTTGACACCTCAGAGGTCTCAGCAATTTTGACCCTCTATTTTATGTGGTGAACGACAAGACCAATCAAGAGCAAAACTTCTGACAGTCTCTAAAAATATTTGCTGAAGTTATTCATGGAGTACAGGCTTATCTTATGAATAAACAACAATAATAAAGATATAATATTCATTTACAACCCCTTAAAATTAATGAGCCTTTGTCTTAGCTATTTCCTCAGAGGGAAGAACAGGTCAAAGTACAACCACTTTCATAAAACAGAGAAAATCACTCCTATTATATCTAAACACTGATGGAAGGAGAAGAGGCCTCCATCTTTCACCTCTGTACCATCAGTTCCCAAATACCATTTTTGCAACAGTCTATCCCTTCCCTGTGGCTTTCCAAAGAGAAGCCCTGTGATTTCCCAACTGCAGACAGAAGCCTCTTGCTACAGACATTCCTGCTATTCCTATTCAAAATGATTTGTCTTACTCCCCATTATTTTTAGCCCTGATCTCTTAACATCATTAAGGAAGACTGCCCCAATGTTGAATGTTCAGGCCAGGAAAGGCACAGCACAGTGAGATTAGTTAGTGGAGGGACCCTGTAGCCACACACGACGTGTGAATTCTTTGCTCTGCCTTTTCATGTGTGTGGCCTTGAGTAAGCTATTTATTTAATCTCTCTGAACTTCAGGCTCCTCCTCTGCAGAAGCATGTTGTTAGAAGAACTGAATAAATTAATATCTCTAAAGTACTTAGAACAGTGTAGATAGATAGGTAGATGTAGATAGAGAGATAGAGAGACAGACAGACAGACAGTTGCAGAGTGTAGTCAAGGTCTGATATCTATCCTTCATTTATTCATCTTCTACATGAGTGGCACTAAGGATACAAAGAAAGCAAAGACATAATCCAGGCACTTAGGCAACTCAAAGTTTAATGGGAGACAGACATTTATAATACATTACATGGCTGTGGTAGAGTCAGAAACTAATTGCTTTAGGAGTACAGAGGAAGAAGTAATTAATTCTCCCTGAGGGTTTAAGGAAAGATTCACGGATGAACCTGTGCTGCCCTGCAATGCTACTATACATCCAGAAGCCACTGGGAGTGAAGTCAAGGGCCAGATGAGTGAGCACCAGATACTATATGCCCATGGATGACCCTCTCCTAGTACAGTACACCCAGCAAGGTTATCTAGTCACACACCTCCTCCCCAACTGAACCAACCTTTGCCTTACGTTTGCCACCAACACCTGCAGAGTTAAAGCTCCTCTCCAGGACTACTGTATTGCTTTGAAAGAAGCCTTTATTCCTCTATTGAGCAGTCAGTCATTAGAGCCACAAGAAGCCACACACTCAGCTACACACACACACCCCTACATAAATGTACATGTGCATGCATGTATATACAAATACATGTATGTATATTAAGTGAATTATATAAATACATATATATTACGTAAATACACACACACACACACACACACATATATTAAGCACCTGAGTGGGCAGCTCTTCGCTAAGGCTCAAAAGGTAAAAACAAGACATTTGCCCACAGAAAGTTTGTAATATAGTGAAATATATGGCATGCCATACCATAGCCACTGCTAGCACAAAGGAGAAAGGGGAGCACGTTTTGTAATATTGTCTTTATCTCAAGCTGCTACTGAGAAAATTGGGAAATACATTATGAGATATCCCAGTATCCTGTTATACTGTAAGCACCATTGTAAGCACTATCAGCACCAACGAACAAATAGCTAAATTAAAAAAGGAACAACCATTATACATTATATATCCAATATATACATTCTGTGACCATCAGGAAGCCACTTTCTCCCAGCAGTGTCTCACTGAAGATCGATGCTGTCTCCCCAGTCACATGTGCCACTCTGAGAGAGTATAGTTTTGCCTTTAGGGTCCATGATTATAGAGAGGTATCCTAGTTAGGGATCAGGAAATCCACATTCTAAAACCAAACAGAGCTACAAAAATCGTTAAGCGCCTTCGGCCATTTCACACCTTTTTGTCTCCCCACCTAAACGTGAAGAGACTATCCTAAATGGTCAGTAAAATGATTTCCAATTCTAATGTTATTTTAAAGACAGAGGCGTAAAAATAAAAAAAATTTTAAAAAGTAAAGACAGAGGCAACCATTCCTGAGAGTTGCATCCAAATGACACCTGCTTTGTTTCTGTGTTCCTCTTTTTCCCCAAAGTATTCTCATTTTATTGCATAGTCAGAGAACTCAAACTACAGATCCCTTTGGGAATGCAAAGAATCATCTTGGACTTTTGTATGTTGATCGATTCAAAATCTCTTCATCTGTGTATTTTCAAATGTATTTTGCCTGTGAGAAGGACATGAATTTTGGGGGGGGGGGTCCAGTGGGCAGAATTTATAGGCTGAATGACGTCCCTCCCAAATTCATATGTTGAAGTCCTAGACCCCAGTACTCCAGAATGTAATCATATTTGGAGATAAGGTCTTTAAAGGGGTAATTAAGTTAAAATGAGGATGTCAATGCAGGGCACTAATCCAAAATGACTAGTGTCCCTATAAAAAGAGAGTAAGACACTACGAAATGCATAAGCACAGAGAAAAGGCCATGTGAGGACACAGAGAGAAAGTGGCCATTTGCAAGCCAAAGAGAGGGACCCCAAGCAAAATAAAACCTGCCAACACCTTGATCTTGGACTTCTAGCCTCTAGAACTGTAAGAAAATAAGTTTCTGTTGTTTGAGTCACTCAGTCTGTGGTGTTTTCTTACAGCAGCCCTAGCAAAGTAAGAGAGTAGGCACTCAATAAAAATTAATTAATATCTTTTGAGTCACATATTCATTAAAAGCATGATTCTGTGCATCTACAAGTTTCACAAATTATCAAGAATCCCAGGAATTAGGAACCCCCAAATAAATGATTTCAGAATACAGAACTGTCCAGCTACCTATCATTTGTATTTGAAACTATTTTCTTGCCTTTACAGAGACAGATACCACATCATGAATTCTAACACTTTTGGGGGGCCAAAATATCTGAATCAATTGGCCTCCACAGTCATCTCCCAAATGTATGAATCCCCCATGATGTAAGAGCCAGTGACTTTGTAACCTACACAGAACTAAAGAAAAATATTATATCAGAAGATAATGTGATTCAGTGTGCTTTGAAATCCCCTAAGAAAAGCTGTCCTCCACAGAACAACTTTTTTTTTTTCTTCTGGCAAACTTTGTCTTAGTAAGTTTTATTCAGACCATCTGAGCTAAAGCACAGTTGTGACTTGATTGATACTTACTTCCAAGTGGAAACCACTGCAAAGTTTCTTTTGCATTGATTAGTGTCTTCCAGCTGCCTAAAAACCCACAATGAATTCACAACGCATTAGGAATCGCATCGGGGGGTTATTTATGGGTGAGAAACATGCTTATCGCCATCTCTATTGAGCTATCTATATGTCAAAGGACCAGAGACTTACTATCGGGCCCTTCTCGGGCATTATTCCCACCCAGAGTGAATGACTGTTTCTGATTAGTCTTAAATTAGCTTATCTGCAATTTATTTTCTATGTGGGACATATTCATTTGCTTTCGTGTGAATAAGAATTTCTACTTATCCATCACCACGCCTCTCCATAAATCTGAGCAGAAGTGCCTGTGGGCCTGAGCTGGAGCTTCGTCACCAGCATTAACGGGTCACCCGATATGCACACCCCTGAGTGTGAACTCAGTCAGTCTCTTATCTGGCTCTACCACGAAAGTAAATAAATAAGCAAACTGCTAAAAATAAATGGAGCCCTATCTTATTCAAAATGTTATCTGCATCTGCTGAGGAAGAATCCAAGGGAATCAGCTCTGTTGTGGAGTTGTTCTGTGGTGTTAACTGTAGGGCATTACGCCTGAGGAGACAATGCGGTACAAAACTGAGATTCCCCTGTATCTGATTAGAATTTACACAATATGAAGTAAATAATGAACTCCAGATTCTTAGCTAGACTAGACAACAGACCTGGGTTTTATCATAGGCATGGTGATCTTTAATGAACAGGAATGGACAGATGAAATCAAAATGCAGGGGAAAACATGAAGCTCAATTAAACTGAATATCTCTTCTCTGAAAGAACTTACTCTGCTTCCCCCAAACCGAGACCTGCAGCTTAGTCTATGAGTACTACTGAGTAATCAATAATCAAAGGCAGAAATGCTTTCAATTCCAAAAGCTTCTAAAGTAACAAGAGAGAAGAGGATGGATAGAAGAAAATAAATAGAGGGGCCAGTTCTATTTTAAAATGCAGCCTTACCTGATGGGGCCTGACTGCCATGCCAAAAGAAAACAAAAAAATGAAAGAAAAATAACAACCAAAACAAAACAAAAAAAAATTATTTTGATTACATTTTCTAAAACATGCAGCTTTTCCAACTACCTTTTCTTTGAAATCGCTAGAGCAGAGTGTTTGAGGATACACATGCAATCCAGTGCATGCATTTTAGTTATTCTGTGTCTTTTATTCCTGTTGGCCTTGGGGCTATACAGATATCCCTCTAGGTTAATATCTCACTGTCAAGGATGGTGCCCCATAGGGAAGTTCAGTTGCTTCCTTCAGAAGTTCTTTCAGATCCTACCCCTCACTGTCAAAACTTCTGGCATCTTCTATTGGTTTTTCATTCCCTTTTATGTATCTTCTTTTTCTTGTTTTTTTTTCTTCTTCTTTATATGTTTTCCTCTCTCTCCTCCTGCTGTTCTTATTATCTCCAGTCCCATAGGTTCTCATCTGTAGTTTACTTTGTTTTCTATGTTTGACTGGTAGCTTCTTTGACTCCATCTCAGTATCTCTAGGATTCTCTTTCAGCATTAGCTTTCCCTCTAATCAATGCCTTTCTTGTTTAAAGCTACGGTGCTCTTCAGTTTGTCTTGTGGGCTATTTGCCTTACTGTGACAAGAAGGATGAATTGTCTTCAGCTTTTCCTGCAGACCTAAAGTGCTGCCATCCATCAATCTGGAGGTTATTTCATGTATTCAGGATGTCAGGGGTCAGTATGATACTAAATAAACAACACTTAACTGAAAACTCCCAATGAGATTACTCTCATTCTCTGTGGGGTCCCTAGCCCTGGCTAGTAGTATCTGCCAACAGAGAAATCGCGTATTGATCTCCTTTACCGTCATTAACTTAAAACTCTCAAGTATTCATGGGGAATGTGGATCTGCCAATGTGCTTCAAAGTATCAAGAGGAAATATATGTGTGTGTGTATATATATATATATGCAGTGTTTGTTTTTATGTGCTACTTACTAGTCATGTGTATGTTTGTAATTGGTAGGGCTGAGAATTCTCTACACAGACATGTATAGCATGAACTGACTTTATTCTCAACACTATCCTATACTGTTATGATCCCTGAACACCCAAATTGCTGAGATGAGATATTTTACTTATTTGGTCAATTCCCAAACATTCATCTAAGTTGATGATCCATATAATACAATTTAGTTCTGAATATCATGTTTTTTCTGAATAAGTGTTCAGTCAATTTGAATTATCATTGCTTTTTAGTCAATGATCACAATCCATGCCCCTCCTTTCTGAATCTCCCCTCTTGTCTCTGTCTGAGCCTAAAACTCTTAAGCAGCCTTACTTGTTTTCACTCCTCCAGAAGCAAGGGCAGCAAAGAAGGAAAAATTCTACTTGCATTAATAACATTGGTGGTAGAGGGGCATCTCAGTCTTGGTCTAGATCCATTTAATGACTATCACCTCCCAAAGGTGAGCCATGCCCTAGTCCCATCACTGTATGTACATCTTATGACATGAGAAAACCTCCAGTAAGTTAGCCACATAACTTTGTCCTCTTTATTGACCTCCTCTTCTACAGATTCTGAAAGCCAAGAGGTAACTGGAGTAGGCATTGTCTCCCATTCTTTTTTTTGGGAACAATACTTCCCTTGAGGAGGAAGACATTTTCCCTTACCCTTCTAGGTTCTTCTGGCTGATCTAAGAATTAAATTGACATGAGATAGATTAACAGGAGAAAATCAAACAAAAGTTTAACAATATGGATACATAGGAGAGACCCAGAAAAATGAATAACTCACTAAAATGGCTAAAACCCTCACCTTAAATACTATCTTCAGCTAAAGACAAAAGAGGATGTTGGGGGTAGTAGTTTGGGACTTTAAAGGAGAGGAAGGCAATTCATATGAAGATGGAGGAGGAAATGTGTGGTAAACAAGTATTACTGGACTTGCAGAGACAAGGGAACACAGAGGAATGTTAACAGACAGACTTTGCTAGGTTCTTCCCAGTCTCTCCCACCTAGTTCATGTTATAATTATCTATGGTGACAGCGCCCTTCCTGGAACAGGACCTCTATCTAAATTCTTTTAGGCAGTTAAGGGGGAAGTCAAAGTTTCTTCCGGAGTCATCTTTCGGGCCTTGTTTCAAAATGACCCACATGCCAAAGAGACTCTGGGGGTGGCACATTTTGCCCCCTCTACAGCTCCTTCACGCCCTAGTCACTGGTGTATGCTAGTGAATCCCCAGCCTTCAGACAAGAAGCAAACACTAGTCTCTATGTTTAAGTGCTCTAAACTGTAGGAATATATGTCCAGTGCCCAGAGAGTCAGTGCACAATGAAAATGCAGGACATCTTGTTAAAAAAGAAATTATAAAGGACATTCAGGCAGCTACCACAGAGTATTAAACCAAGTGTCTTCTGGGTGCTGGGCCCTGTGTGACTGTACAGGTAGTGATACCTAGCAGGGCCCTGTGGGGCTCCTGGGCACAAAGCCTTTCTGTGTCCCCCTATTTCTTTGATGATAGGAAAACAGCCTTCATTCAGCCTCCATGACCTTCCCTGAGTTCCACTGGGCAGATTCAAGCAGTTGTTAATTAATGAAGGGAGGGGTTGCACGAGAGCAGCCTTGGGGCAGGTCCTGTTTCCCCAGCAACAATACACACAACAATATCTTTGAGCTATTTTGCCAAAGATGAAATCTCCTCCAGGTGCGAGAAGTTAATGATTAACGAGGGTATGCTGCCCACAAGCATGTAGACCCCAGACCAGTTGGACCCGAAGGTTGATGATGCTGACTCCTCCTTACTCACCACCGACCCATCAGAAGAACGCAGGACTGTGACTGCCTTGATCCTTATCGCCCATCCCTGACCACGAGCCCCGACTATAAGACCTCTCCCTATTCCCCAGAGAGGGGGGCACAGTTCTTGAGGTGCTAGCCCACTGTGTTCCCCCTTTGCCTGGCAAAGGAATAAAGCTATTCCTTTCTACTTCTCCCAAGCGCTGTCTCCGTATTTCTATTCGGCATCAGTGAACAGAGGCCAGGTTTTTCTCGGCAACAGTAGCAAACTGATTACACTAGCCCTGCCAGTGCCTCACTTTCTGTCCTAAGAGCTCCTCCAATTACTTTCTCTAAGAACAGCCCTTCACATGCTCTTTTCCAATCCTTTCGTTATATCTCTCACTGAAAAACTGGTTCAATCTCTCTTAAACTTGAAGTTTATCTGAGAATATCAATTTGTGAACCAAGTTTTCTTTGAACTTGGACGGTAGGAATTAATGAAACTTGCATTTAAAATGCACAGTGTGTATCTTGGGTACCTTTGAAATACCTGATTATTTGTTGTTACTGAATATTTGATAAGCCAGATTCTCTCCACACTCCCTGGCTACCATTATAATCTCAGGGAAGAGGGAGAGGCAGATGCCATCTTAATAAGCAGTACAATATCAGGGGAACAACCCTGCATCCAGCAAAAGGCAAAAGGAAGGGGACAAACTACCTTTTCTAGTGCAATGGTTCTGGGACAAAAATGGATATAGAAGAAAGGACTGGCATAGCCACATGTATGTTCTGATTTTCCCTTTCCAGTTTTCTTTGAAAAAAGAGCCTTTTGTCCTGCTCCCTGTCTGGGACATATGAGCATGACTGCTGCATGTGGCAACCCTACACATCCCAGGAGAGTAAAGAGAGAAGAGTACGGAGGTAAGATGGAGAGATTGTCCAGTTTTACATACCTGCGTCAGACATGGCTTCTAGATGGTGTGGACTTTAAGTCAAGAGCCAGGGGACCTGTTTTGGGCCCAACTGATGAGTGTGTGGAGGACAGCGGTGAGGTGATTCTGTGGCAGAGTCTATGAGGTGGACAGGCTAAGCCTTGTGCCCTTGTGCCAGACAGATCATGTGGAAGACACTCGGAGTTTGTGGCAGCCACAAGAGAATAGAAAAAGTTACACAAGCTTGGGGTCATTAGGCCCTGACCAAGAAAGGTCAAGAGTTGACTATCCTTAGATGTCATTGGTGGATAGCAGCTTTAGGGGAGGAAAAATAAGTTTTCCTCTACCCTTCTGACTTCTTGGCTCATGCCCCTATAATCAAAGACAGATTAACAGAATAAAAGCAAATAGACGTTTACAAACATGTATACCTCATGTATATGTGGAGTTTCCCCAGGAAAATGAGTAACTCCCTGAGGTAGCTCAAATGACTGGCTTAAATACTCTTATCTCCAGCTAAAGACAGGTAAAAGAAAGAAAAATGTGGGGAGGTTAGTTATGGGGAGATGACCAGGGAAAGTATGGTAAACAAGAATAAGGTTTGTCATGCTGATTTAAGTTGGTGCCTTTTACACTGATGAGATTCTCTTGTAATTTACAGCAATCCTTCCCTTCCTGGCACAAAAAGGGAGACACCCTTACAAATAGAGATTTCCTTTATAAATGAAAATATCCCTTACAAAAGGGTAACTTCTGTTCTCAGAGTTTCTTCAGTGTCTGCAGTTTCTCAAAATAATCAGCTCAAAATAACCCCTATGCCAAAGAGGTATATTTTGAGGTGGCATATTCTGCTACCCTTCACAACAGTGCCCCATGTACTAGACAAAGAAACACCTCCTCAGTGGGCATAGCCAATACCACATCTCTTGACCAGCACTGGTTAGGGGCTCAACTTCTGCTACTTTTATATACAGTCTTCTTCTCTGTGAACTCAGATGCTGTTTTTGCAGAGAAGGGAGTCGAAATCGGGGATACTCACAGCATTTTGCCTAAAGAAACTGAGGTATCCAAAAGAGATGCATTGGGGTAGCCGTGACAGGCAGTTAAAATTTAAATAGGGTAAATGCTGAAATGAAGAGAAACTCATTTAAACTAGCACAGGGGATACTGCTAATGAGCCTCAGTGAAAACGTACGTTTGAGCAAAGAACTAAGGAAGTTGAGGGACTGAGACATGAAAATAAGTATGGGAGGAGTATTCCAAAGAGAGCGAAGAACAAGTACAAAGACCCCAAGGTGGGGAAAATGACTGAAAAGGTCAAGAAACAGCAAGGAGGCCAGGGCAACTAGACTGGGCTGAAGGGAGGGGGTAAAACATAAGAGAGAAGGTCACAGCAATAATGGGGGAGTCCGATCTTGAGAAGCCTTCTGGGCCATTACAAGGACACTGGTTTCGATTCTAAGGAAGAAGGAAGAACATAGGATGGCTGGGCCATAGGAGTGGTATAACCTGACTTCTATTTTAAGAGGATCAATTTAGACTGTAAGAATTAAGTAAAGAAGAGGCAAAGAGATTGTTTAGGAAGATACTATGATAATCCAAATGAGAATCAGGATACTTAGGATAGAGGAGAGAGAGCTTTAATTTGGGGCATTTTTACCTTAAGGTACTGATCACACATTCAGGCAATGATACAAACCTGCAGAGCTCTCTATCAGGGAATCAAGACTGGAAACCTTCAGCTTCTAGATGGTACATATCTGAAGCTATTTGACTAGGTGAGCTCATTGAGGGAGGAAGTGTAAAGAGAGAAAATAAAGTTAATCTAAGGATTAAGCCCTGAAGTAATTCTCTATTTAGAGGCTAGAGAGATGACGAGGAACCAAGGAAACAAACACATAAATGCTATCCAGCAAAGTGGAAAGAAAGCCTGGTAAGTGTTGGTGTCTTGGAAACCAAGTAAAGGAAGACCTTCAAGGAGGAAAGAGATAGTGTGACGTCAAATGATACTAATAGGTCTAATAAGATGACTAAGAATTGATCGGATTTGGCTACAAAGAAGCCATTGGTGAATTTACCAAGATCAGTTTTGCTGCAGTGACGGAGGTGCCTGACTGGAGGGAATTCAGGAAGAAATGGAGAGAATTGGAAATGGCAAATATACACCACTCAAAATATTTTGTTGTAAAGAGTAGAGAAATGAGGCAATAGCTAATCAGATATGTGGAGTCAAGTGTTTTTATCGTCAAGATTGGAGAAATGGTTACATATTTTATGTTGATAAGAATGATCCAGTAGAGGGGGAAGATTTTATGATGCCGAAAAAGGGAAGAGAATTGCTGGACAGGTAAGAGGAGATGGCAGATACTACACAAGTAGAGGAGTTAGCCATAAAAAGATGCCCAGTTTATCTATATAACAGAAAGAAGGCAAGTCCTGACAGGCTCACGATTTTCTGATATGTCATGAGCTATAACAGGGACTGCAAATACTAGCATTTTAGTAACGGAAGTGAAGAAAATTATTAGAGATTTTCAGAAGCCAAGGAGACAACAAAGCATAGGGGCTGAGAGCACAGACTAAGTCAAAAGAATGAGTCTAGCTCCACCATTCTAAGCTCAAGTTTCTTAATCTTTGAAAAGTTATTGTGAGAATTATGTGAGATATTTAGAGAGCTAATCACAGTGTGGATTAGCTTAGTTGCAGTTACTCTACACCATCCATATTTCCCATATTTCCCAGCTGGGGCTGCAGACAGGTACGGCTATGTGACTGAGTTCCGTACATATAAAAACGGCAGAGTAATAAACATTGGTTCCAGGCCTGGCCCCCTCTAACTTCTGTAACATTCTTCCTCTCTCTGCTTCCCTCATCATTCTGCCAGCTAGGGATGCACTGGAGGATTTTTGAGGCCCTGGAAGATGGAAGAGGCACTAACTGGAATGAGAATAGGTCCCTTCTGATTTGATGTGAGCAAAAAAAAAGCCTTAATTACATGAAGGCACTAGGATTCTTGACTTGTATATTAGAGGTGTGAGAATTAATTAGCTAATACAACAAGTCCTTAATAAATGTGAAATATCGATATTAATGTGGTTAGGCCCAGACCACAGCATTAATTAATGAAAGAGGTCAGCAAACATTCAGTTTTTTCATTCCCTAACGCTCTTTTACACTATGCACGAGATGATCTAATTTTTGTCCACTGTACATAAGAAGCCATTATCCCTTTCAGAGCATAAATCCTCCTGTGCTAGAAAAGGAATAAAAGAGTTAGATCTTGTCAGAACTCCATCTATAAGCCATCTTATAACTACCTTAAGCAGCAAACTCTGTTGCTTTGGCTTTCACCTTTTAAGTTGAAATGTAACCGAAAATAAATAATTGAGGTTATGTATCACTGAATAAATCAGATTATGTATATCTGATCTATTGATGCAGAATATCTGGTATTATACGGTTTATATCACAACTAGGTTACAAGAGAAAACACTCCCAGCTACCATCTCTAAACTTTATGTGGACAGACAGTGGTTGACATTTTTCAAATAGAAATATGATAATTGCTATGCTAGAATTTGCTTAATTCAAAATGAATCCAATTTTCTTTCTTATACCTTTCCACTTGTTTAATTGGAACATTAGGAAAAACTATTTAATATTCAAGAAGTATATCTCAAATAGCATCATGTCATGAATATTCCCCACTGTAAAGTCATACTTCTGCTTTGACCTTGTTGTCATTGTTTTGTTACATAAATTATTCAGCCTGGTATGTCTTATAGATTAAATACTCTAGAAACAAATTAAAACACATCCCAGTAGCTTAAAAATGTCAAGGAAGTCTTCTTTTCTCCAAATACCTCTTGCAAAATGGGGTAGTGAATAATAACCCCACAAAATAGGTAAGATGACTTGTTTAGAGATCAAATTGCCAAGTGAAATAAGCATCTCTCTTCAAAAAAAAATCTTATAGCTCACTTCTCATTGTTGCATTCAATCAAGCATATGAAGCTTGCCCACTGATCTGTAGAAAAGAGAAACCAACACTCGTTCTCCTGCCCAATACCACAGGCTTTTATAGTCAGGACATGCAGGTTTAAAGAAGACACGTTCTCCCCAGAAGGCAGCCTGTTCCAGCTTCCTGTGCCCATAAAAGAGAAGTGCCAGGAAGACAACAGAGTTCCTAAGCAGAGCTTTCCAACAATAAAATGGGCTGCTATGCCATGAGTCCTGGTCACTGAAAGTTCTCACTTAGAAGCAAGATGACCAATCATGGCACAAGGTACAAAAGGGTCCCTTAATTGAATCAAAGGCTCATTCAATCATTACTTCAAGAAACCTCTATTAAGCAACTAATATGAGGACAGGCACTGAGAATACAATAATAAAAAGACAATATCCCTTGAGAAGCTACTAGCACTCTCATAACATTTTCTCTGTGCCAGGAGCTGTTCTGAGTGAGTCTGAGCTTTACAGGTATTAACTCGTCTAATTCTAACAACAACCCTATGAAGGTGGTCTTATCATACTTATTTTATAGATGGTAAAGTGGATCCAGAGAGATTCAGAAACTTACCCGAGTCACATAGAGGGCAAAGGAGAATGGCCTTGAACACAGGTGCCCTGACTCCGAGTTCATGCTCCACCTCTTGCCTCCTCTTCCTTAGGCTCTGAGGCCCAGCATCTACCAGGAGGGAGCATCCGAGAGAGCCACTGTTACAAGCTGATAAGGGCAAGGGTAAAGGCATGTACAGAGTACAGGGATACACCTGTCCATCAGGAATTTCTAGGTTTCCTTCAAATCTGTCTGATTTTAAGGTCAAATTGAGTATAACAGAGAGAGCACAGAGTTAATTTTAGACTTACAGGATCTGTCCCAAATTTGTGAGATAGTATTGTTCTTATATAGAGTAGAGCCTATACACCTGTGAAGAAGGGTATCTAGCCATCCTGCTTTGTAACACCATCCTTACACTTTGCAGAAGTGCTCTACAGTGCTAAAGTCAGCTGTGAACACTGTCCAGTCAGGTCTCTTTCCCCTAAGATCAGGAGAAATAGATTCATTAGGCCATGACTTCAGGATATTTTAAAATTTTTTAAATAGTTAATTTAAGCTCTTAGAGTCATTTTTGCATTAAAATGAATTGACCTCAAGACCATTATGATCAGTCATATAGAAAGCAATCTATCAGATGCTCTAACAAACTGATCCCCCTAAAATACAATTGATTCTGAGGTTGTTTATATTCTCAGCCTACCTTCAAAAGGTAAAAATGGCAAAACCCATCCAATAAATGGGGCTTCAGTAAATATCCCTAATATATTCATGTTCCACCTTTCTTTTTGCAAGCATGTCACATATTCCGATAAAGACTGATCTGCATTATTCGATTTTCCAAAAAAAAGTCTACCTCTCCTTAAAGATGGCTGCGAGTAGTTCTGATTTAGAGATACAGGCAACAAGTTTGTTGTTTTTTTGTTTTCTTTTTTCCTCTTCACAAATAAACCTCTCCATTTAAGAATAATAATTACCATGGTAACCCTAACAGCTTAGGAATCATTCAAGTATGCAGTTTCTAGGGAGAAAAATCTCAGCTTTTCTGAAGTTTGTTTAACCCTTCAAGATTCAGTGTCCACTTTTCTATGGCAGTGTCAATTTGGTTTAAATTTTTGTCAAAATAGATAAGAAATCTTTTCACTGGAGGCATCAGGAAGAGGCAGACACAAACAGAATGAGAAATAATATTTTTACAGTAATCTGATCACATTTAAGGAAGCAAAAGCCAAATACGGCATTTGAAACTGCATTTGGCTCAGACACAGGGAGCACTCTTGCACATCTCAGCTCTGAGATGAGGGTCTAAGTAATAAACAGCACCGTCAGTATGCAGTCAGTGGGGAGGTTGTACCTCAAGCCACTCAGTCTCCTCTCCTTTTCCTCATGGAGTATAAAGCTCAAATCATGTAGGAAATGAACAATCGTGACAGCATAATTTGGCTGTAACTGTACCTCCTGAGCGGAAGTCAGAGGCTGAACCAGGGTCTCATGGCTTCTCTGCCTGCCTTTTCCTCTTACCTTTGCCTAATGGCGTTTTGCCCGCAGTACCAAATGTGAGAGCCAAATGAAAGCCTGAAAATTTGCTGCACGTGCAGTGTAATAGGAGCAAATGCATACCTCCCAGCAAAGTACAATTCCTACTGAACTAACACCGAATTGGGTTTGCGCAACCACATTAGAATAATGAACTCTCAGCTAATCTCATGGACTATGCACAAAATCTTAAAAATATCATATATTCTTGCTAGCATTGCTTATTAGTGGTTAGAAGAAGAAATTCTCATTCTGAATTCCTCTCCAGTAAAAGCTGCATTCTGTCAGTGCATTTGAAAAGGCAGTTAGAGCGATATCAGAGGAAAAATGGAAAATTATACTGTCCATAGACAAGTGTGTTCATCTTGTCTCCAAGAAAACCTAAGCTTGATTGGTGAGCCTCCTTGGTTAATATCTCAGAATATATTTTTCTCATTTATTTTACTCCATTGTTTGCAATTTCATTATATAATTCAAAGTGCATTGTCTGTGAACTGTATAGTTCATCTGGTGAATTTGTTCTGTCAGTAAGCTTACTTCTTTTTGTGTGTCTATTAAAATTTTAATAAAAGTTTCACTAGTAGGCAAGCCAGCAGTACTTCCAGAGAATTATTTTGTACATGTTCTTTATGTCAATGAAGATGGAGAATGGGAACTTAAAGGATGGAGGGATCTGATTTGAGCACAGTTTTCTAACAAAGATTTTCGATGATGATGGTTAATAATATTACTACTATTGTTATTTTATGAGCATTTCCTTCTTCAAGGCATCCTCTCCAAAAGAAAAAGAAAAGGAAAACCTATTAAGAGCAACAGCCAGGCAATTTTTCCCTCACAACCCCTTTATCGTCCCATCAAATCTTGATGCACATACAGGGCAATGAGCCTCTGAAAATAATGGCTTGTGGCCTTGGTAACTGGAGGCAAGAAGCAATATAACCATTGCCGAATCTCATGATGGGAATGAAATAAACTTCTGTCACTACGTTTTATCTTTTTCCTAATCCTTTCACACCTTCAAATCATTCTTCATTTTCCAGCCTTTAGCATTGCACTTCATTATTTCCTCTTTCCAAAAATGTTATGCCTAGGTCTATAGCCAGAGGAAGAGCCTGCGGTGGACTAAGCAAGATTCTTTTCAAAACTGCTTAGGTGAGTTTTTATGTTCTACTGGTTTGGATCTTGGGAGCTTAAATAGCACTGAATTCATGACACCAACCCAGTTTTAATTTTCATGTTGAGATAAAGATAGTGTGATAATTGCACCTTCTCCAAATGACCCAAAAGTCCCTTTGGTTGGCATCCAATCCTTTTTGTCATCTTCTAGCCCCCTCCTTCCCTCTCACAGCAGGTTTTTCTTTATTCATAAATATTATTACCTCTTCTATCTTGAATGCAGTGAATTGAAGATACTTCAAACTATCAGAAAAAGTTGCATATTTTTTCAGTGTCTCCAGCAGCCCTCGATTAGAGAAGTACCAAGAAAGGTTATGCTATCAGATCTCTTTTCCTCCTCCCTGCCATAGTGCCTAAAATTCCAACATTAGAGGCCATTCTTGGGTATGATAGTATTTTTTTTTAACAGTAAGGCTTCTTCTCATAAAACGTAACTGACCCAGGGAGGAAAAAGGCATTAAGTTAGTTATCTATAATGGTCTAGGTAAATTCCTGTATTTGAACTCATTTTCTTCCCCTGACATGTAGCTTAAATATAGTATCAAGGGAAGAGTACTTGCTATTGGTAAAAAATCAGCAAGGCTATTGCGGCTAGTTCAGGGCATTGAACGTTCTCAGGGGGAAACACTGTTAAGTGAAAAACCTCCATGAGAGCCAAAGAGGAATTATGGAGATAATGTATGCAAGCAAAGAGAAAAGAGGCCCAGTAAGGACATGAGATGGGAGATGAAACTAAACAAGCTCAGTCCCTCCTTTTATTACCCAGGGCCATAGGGTACATCAGGACACTGCATAAAGCCCTTGTGGATATACCCTTAAACAAAATCTTCTATCCTCGGTCTTTTAAACCCTATATCCTAATCATCACATCTTCGAAATGATCTCCCAATTATTAGAATCACCAGACCTATTGTTGGGTGTTAGGGCACATATATAAATATATATAATATACATCTATAAATATATATACACATACAATAACTGTACCATCAGACTGGCATAGGGGTTTTATCAACTTTTTCTTTTGCCTCCACCTGACTGGCTTCTCCAAGTTAGAAGCTAGATTATTCCAAAGTTTCCTGCATCCAAAAAAAAAGTCAATAATCATACTAAGCCCCAGGTAATTTAATATTGTTCTGCTCTAGGGTAATCATTTAACTTTCAACAATTGTGTAATGAAGGGATGAAGAAGGTACAAGTGAAGTGAGTGATACATTATACTAGAGTACCACCTATTTTTAAGATAGCTGAGAACATGCATTCAAATAAAACAACTGAAGAAAAATGAATTTTAAAAAGAAAAAAATGGGAAACTAGGTAAGGGGTATACAGGAACTCTCTGTACTATCCTTGCAACTTTTCTGTAAATCTATAATTATATCAAAATAAAATTTTCTTAAAACAACAGAAAAAAAAAAAAAAAAGATGGAGAAGGAGATGTAAGAAAAGGAGAAAGAGAGAGACCACGATATTAAGAATGGGTGAAAAGTAAGGAGAGACAGGTAAGTTTTGAGTTCCCACTCCCTCCAGGCACTGAGCTGGGTGCCTTTTTTGTTGTTGTTCATTAATTCTGACACCACTCTTATGAGGCAGATATTATTATTCTCAATTTCAGATGAAGTATATTACGATTCTAGAGGATTAAAAATGTATCAAAATCACACAGACAGGAAGCAACCCAACTAGAATTTGACTCAATGTGTCCTAGATTTAAAATTCTCTTCTAATATAATGTTGTATGTCAATTATACCTTAATAAAAATAAAAATTAAAAAAAAGAACTCTGAATGTTTCCTCAGGTCCACTTTCACCTCTTACTGTTCCCTGTGGTCTCTGCCTTTGCCAAACAACTATTTGATAGACAGGTATCCAATCAAACCTTCATCCTATTCTGTTGATGTGATTTTTTGTTTTGCCATAAGATATGCTCTCCTTGTGAATCACCCAGTTCTGTGTTTAACTTTGTAAGGCAAAGAGTTCAAGGAAAATCCAGCTGCGGTACCCAACCCTCAGTGCTGTGATAGTTGCATTTTATATCAAATAGTCTTCTAATATTCTCTTTGACAAGTAGAATCCACACTCCCTCATGTTAAATTGTTAATGGCATCCCTTGTGGTTGGCTTCTGGTTCTGATTTCATCATAATTTAGACTCCTTATTTTATGTCAGTAAAATTGTCTAGAATAACATCACGGCCCTTAGCTAGGAAGCCCTTGATGTGCCCAAGAAACAAGTTGTATGCTCACGTAAGCCTATTGCTGTCTCTCTTGATCTTTTTTTTTCTCCCTTTCCCTGTTTTTTTTTTTTTCTCTTTCTCTTTTTTTTCTATTCTGCTTGTAATGTTTCTATTGTTTCTTAAAACACACTCAAAAAGAATCCATAACGTATCCATGTTATTTGTTAGGAGATATTCCAAAAGGTTGTATCTGATCTCAAAATCTTTAGTTGTGATTCAGTGATGTATTTCATTACAGATTTGAGCATTGTTGTTCTATAAATGTTAGCTATCTCAACCTTTGGGAAAGAGAGAAAATATTCAACACAATACCTTTTCCTTCTGCTGCTTTAGGCAGGGTTTTTTTTTTTTTTTTTTGGTGTTTTTTTTGGGGGGGAGTTGTTTGTTTTTTAATGCTTGAGGGATTCTGTTCAGATAATGACCTTATTTCAATTTGAGTATACAGATTCCTCCAGTTTTCATAACAAGCATCCATTCTTGGGAGTGACCTTCTATAAAATGCAACACAGGAATTATTCATTCTTCTCAACATCTCTCAAAGGCTGAAGCTGGTTAAAAGGAAAGATTTTATTCTTCAGATGTCCCGGTAACTACTAGAGTTGATGCAGTATACTCTAAAACTCTGTTCCTCTAAAACACAGACTAACAGTGCTCTTCTCAGACTTGAGATGTCTAAAGCCATAATGCCTTATTCTGAGACAAAACAAAACACAAAACATAAAATTCTAGTTTGCCCTTGCTTCTTTCCAGCAGTCTCTCTGTGATAGTCAGGCATATTTGCCCCCACAAGGTCCCTCATATATAGTTCCACACCAAAGTTCATGTTCTGGAGTTCTCTTTGATAGCAAGCTTAGGAGGGTATAAGACAAGGCCATCATTAATTAGTCCCATAGGTAGGGTGACCATGTAGCTGAAACTCCAAACCAGGATATTTTGACAGTGAAACTAAAAGCTATTAATAATATATACTAGGAAAACATATATAAACTAAGATTGTCCTAGGTAAGCTGGGATGTAATGTCACTTTGTTCTCTGGTATAATTATTAATAGTATCTCCTTTCACTCTCAAAGTGCCCCCATTTAGGGCAAGAGATTAAATTAGTGGTTCTCAAGCTTTTTGGTCTCAACTGCTTAACTATTAAAAATTAATTAGGACCCACCTCAAATAGCTTTTGTTTATGTGGAGTATATCTCTCAGCATTTACATGTTATTAAATTAAAACTGAGACATTTAAAAAATATGTATTTATTAATTCACTTAGAAATAAAAATAAATGCATTATATGCTTACATAAATAACATATTTTTACAAGCTATTTTCTAAAACCAATTAGGGAGAACGTGACATTGTTTTACATTTTTGGAAATCTCTTTAATGTCTGGCTTAATAGAAGACAGCTGGATTCTCAGGTTTGCTTCGAGATTCAATCTGTTGCGATATCACATGTTATGCAGCTTCCAGAACACTCTCATGAGAAAATGAGAGTGAAAAAAAACAAATAAATCTTGGTATTATTATGAAAATAACTTTGTCCTTGCAGACTCCCTGCCTACACTTTGAGAACTGCTGAGTTATATGATCTCCTTACTTTTGGGCAGGAAAAAGCTACTTCACAGAGCTTCCTAAAACCGGCAAACCCACATGTGCCATTTCTTCTTGTTTTCTCGGCCTAGGCCACAACTGCACTTCATTTTCAGTTGGCCACTTCCTTTATATCATTTATGTTTTCACTTTAATGTCGTTTCCTACGGAAAGTCTTTCCTGACATCCAGGAGATTAAGTCAGAATCTTTGCTAAGTAGTTTTGAAGGAAGCTTGCTGTGCTTTCTTCCTTCTAGTACTTACTGTCATTTCATGTCATTGCTGATGGAAATATCTGTCCACTTCACAGACCGTAAGTCTCAGGATGGTGAGGGCTGGGTCTCTATTCTTCTCAACACAGTGCCTTAGACTGCTTGGCCATCCTGACTTCTCTCTCTGTTCTTCTCAATGCTATGCTCCTTCCACCAGAATAGTGCTCAACACAGAATTAGAGCTTAATGAATATTTCATGTTCAAACTACTTGTTGAATGAACCAATTAAGGGTATGCCTAACCTTTATATCCTAAAAGACAGAGCATCCATTTGTGATTGGGCAGAGATGAGGTTACTATCTGTGACAGAATAAAACTAAATGCCTGTACTTCAATAATTAATTAATTAATTTAAAAACCCTAAATATCTGACATAAATCACATAATTTTAGTATAAATTTTACTAAACACTGAGATACAGACCTAATTATAATAAGGGCAAAGTAAAAGCAGGCCAAAACTTGGAGAAATGATAAGACGTGGCTACTCCAAAAGCTTTTATGAATATAAAGCAGCTGGGTTGCAGCATGCATTTATTACTTATCTTTCTTATACTACATGGTCTTTCACTATCTCATCCTCAGGGAACACTCTCTCTTCTGAATTTCTGCACTACTGAGTGTTTCATACCCCTACGATCCCTTCCATGTAATGCCCATATGTTGCCATTGTTTTTCATGAGCTCTGTCATATCCTTTGCTAGATGATAAGTTTGAGAGCTTAAAGTATGTGCCTTATAATTTTTTATCTCCCCATATACCTGTATAGGACAACATCCTGCACACAGTAGGCACTGATAAATAGGTATGCATGATGCAGAGGTATATACTAGTAGAACACTAAATTGCACCAAGGTTACTTTATTTTTTGAAAAGCAAAACAACAAAAAAATGTTATATGGACTACACAAAAGTTTGAAGACAAAGAAAAAAACAAAAAACAAAAAACTATTCTTGGAAGCCTGCCATGTATCCTGACTGGGACCCTTTATGATGAATGCTAACCTTTAGCAACTTTGATACCCATGGGTATTCATGAGGCAACAGAGCTCCAATTCTGCAGTACATTCTCAGCCTCAGGGTTTAGCCCACCTCATCCTTTTTGAGTTATGGGTCCCTGTTCTTTTACTCAGATTTATGAATTCAGACAGCATTACAGGAGGCAGGTACAGCACATAAATAACACAGGCACATGGGACAAGCTGCAAAATTATCACTGCCCCTTTGCACACCTCACAATGTCAGAGTGAGGATATATCTAATAGTTTAGAAGTTTGAAATAGTTAACATGACTCATTAAGTGTCTACCTTTCTCTGCGAATTTCATTTAGGCACAAGAAAAAGACTGATGTCATATATTCTTGCACTCAATAAAATTTACAGCCTAACTGTATCATGTACAACATGTGATTCTGTTTGTTAGAAAATGGTGTTGGATTGGTCATTCTCCAAATTTCCTTCTAGTTCTGGAGTTCTACAATTCAATAAAATAATATTTTAAATGTGTGATATTATTTGATAACAGGGGCTCTGAGAACATTAAAAACCAATTTCCCCATCAAAAATAATAACATTTAGAGTCTTTCAATGGGTCTCCACTGTTCAGACAATAAACAGAGATAAGCGTCAACAAAGAAAAGCATTATCTTTACACTAACAGATTTTGAATGATCTATATCAAGATAACTTCATGTAAGTGTGGCACAGATAACTGGTTTTCCATCAAAGACTCATTTTCCCATCTATGGTTGCTGGGAACTAACTGCCCAGACAGTAGGTATATACAAATGCAAGTTCCCCTTACATTTATGTGGCCAATAGAATAAAGCCATTCAACTGTGGCCAATGGGATTTGAGCACAAAGGATATACAGTGTATCACTTCCAGGATTAGCCCGTACAAAATTCCCATATAATCCTTCATGCCCTCTTTCTTGACACTCAGAGCAATCTCAGAAACCATACCATATAGATAACAGAGCCTCCATCTGCCTGGGGCCCTGAATGACTACAGCAGGCAGATCTTCCTTCCCACTCCCTGAACAAACTACTCCACCCCAATCACTAATGACTGAACTTTATATGAGTGAGACACATGCTTCTATTTTGTAGGCTGCTGATATTTTGAAGTTTTTTTTGTTTTTGTTTTAGTTATACAGCATCTACTACTACTCTAGCCAGTGTAATTGAGCTTGCACTAATTCTTCCAAAATGAACCACAACAAAAATTATTTTCTTTAGAACTTTTAAGAATGTTTTCTTTTGCTTTCCCTGGATCTCAACATAGGTGCACATTTGTGAAAAACAAAAGGATGTGTTTTGGCTGAAGTATTAAACTTTGTTTGTTACAAGTACCTAGATACTTAAATATTACATTCTAAAAAGAATATTGACAGAGAATGAGGTCATGCAGAAAGATTTCTACCACATCCATGATAATTAAAAAAAAAAAAAAAATCCCTAGAAGGGTTAGACACAGTGTAGGTCTCATGCACTTTGAAGTAACTATATTTTCCACCAAGATCTTTCTGTCATTTCAGTTGAACTGATTGTTCCACGTTGGTAAAAATGAAATGTGGGGTAACAAGTTCCCCTTGTCATTTCTATTATTCTGAAAGGTGAAAAATAATTTTTTTAATGCTTTACTTTTGACTACAAAATGTTCACAGCTGTCCAGAAAGATGAGGTCCCCTCAGCTCTATAGCTATTTTGAGTGCCTGCACCAGCATCCTCCCACCCTTTCCCTCTCTGACTAGGTAGTCTTAACACACTTCCACAGCCAGATCAGTAGTTTTGTTTTCATCCTCCTATTCTCACTCATAATTTGCCCAGATAGGATTTAGCTTCAGGTTTGCATCTTTCCCTGCAGGAAATTTTCTAGACTCTGCCTTTCTTTCTAAACTCTGCCTTTCTTTCTAAAATGCCTGAATCCTTGGGATTTACCACCTCTTCTGCTTGAGTTATTTCTGTTACACAATGTTACCAAGCCTCAATTTTACATATACTGTCATATTCTTTATTACCTTACAATCTCAAGTTCACTTTCTTTATTGGCTATACTTTGTGCTATAATTTACAGACATTAGAGTCACTAAATATTGTTTTCCTTCCTTGTGCCAATTATCTTCTCTCGTAATCACTTTCTGTTATTATTACACCTTTATCATATGATAGTATTGAATTATACAGTTTCTTCAGAGAATTCATGGGGGATTTTGTCAAATGTTTGAAGAAATTAATTATTCTACCACATTTTTTCCTCTGAAATATCAATCTACTAATCAACTCTAGTTGTTCTAACTCAAACTATGAAGTTTGAGATGCTTCTATATTATGTCAGACTCAGATTACATGTGTTTACTACTAATGATCATCATACACTTTTCTAAAAGCTATTTGCTACCCAACTGATATTAAATTTATGCACCTGAGTTTATAATGTTTGCTTTTTGGAGGATGTGGATATTCATCCGTTTCCAGTCATGTGACACCAATCCCATTTTTCATTTCTCTCCATGCTTAATTGTAGCAGCTGGGAAATAACATGCAGATTCCTGGCATAAATTCATCTCAGTTTAGTGCTTTCTTCCTATATCCTAACATTATCTGGTCAAAAATTTGAAGGTCTTTTCCTTAGATGAAAGTAAAAGGAGTTGAGTAAGTTGTTTATCCCTCTCTGCTTATGTCCTTTTACAGGTTCAGTTCACATGAAAGCATTTTACTGTAATTACATTGATTCAACGAAGGAATCTTTTAAAGTCTAGAAGTTAAATGACATAAGAATGAAACAAGTAAAGGTATATGCTTATAATGCCAAAGAGGGAGAATCTTTTAAAGCCCATTCTCATGACCCTTGCCTGGGTTTTACTTATAGCTCTTCCAAGGCTATCTCACTAACAAGTACTCCATGTAGTTATACCCACAGCTGGGCATTCTTGGGACTTTCAGGAGTAAAGGTCAGTGAACTTCAGTTACATGTGTACTCAATTAGCACCTATCTACCTGCATTTTATTTTGCTTGCTCTTTTCAGTTGCAATTAAATTTCTTTCTCTAGAGGTTTAACTGATTTCAGATCAAAACCTTGAAAAAGGTTGATGTTGTAAAGCTTCTGAGGGGAGCTTAGGGTCTTTAAATTTGATATCTTTCAAAGATTTTCCTGGGATCTAGAATTTCTCTTCAATGTGAAAGATATATTCCATAAACAGAGCAGTTTTCAACTTTATGGCTTGCAGTTCCTTTAGAACTACATTATGTTCAAAAGCACGTTTTGATTTTGGTTTTGGTTTTACATTTCAACCAGGATCACTGCTCTCTATTAGGCTCCATACTCTGTGCAAACTACTTCAAAGTGCCCACGCAAAGGGAGAAAGCCTTTCATACCCTTTTTAAGAAATTAGTTCATAAGGGAAAATGAATACCGAAGCCTACAGATACGACTACAAGATAAGTTTTCCAGTTGCTGCTCCAGGCCAATCTAAAATAACACTGGCCTTTGTGATCTCAGTGATCTTGTTTTTCATTACTTCCTACCGCTGTTTACACACCTGTTTTCCCTTGTTCTGTCATCCTGTTCAGAACAACAAAAATACATATTGCTTTTCTCATTTTGCCCAATATGTTACATAGAGGCTCTTTTTCAGCAATTCATAGGGAAACAAGAATTACTTTCTACATTCCTTTCTAAACAGGGTCCTAAAGAAGCACGGCAATAATTTACTCAGTGATTACATACTGACTGTGAAAGCAATTATTAAAAATTTCTTTTCATTTCTCAAAAACGGACTGCTTCTAGGCTTGTAATGTATTTTAATTGAATGCTGAGAGACTCACTGGCTATAAAACTGAGGAAAACAGTTCATCTGAGTCTAAAAACTGGATGCAAACCCTGATGCTCACAGGGGTCAGGCATGGAACAGAAACGAGTGAAGCAGACAGGATGGATTCAGTAGTAAGCTGAGCAGTAAGGCTCAGGCCTTATCTAAGGAGGTGCTCCTGCTGCCGAGAGCTGGCTAGCCCCTGGGTGCCTTAAGGGATTTAGGTTTCTGTTTCCAGATCTTTCAGTTTTTCAAAAGATGCCAGGAACTCGGATTTTTATGTGAAACATTCTGCTTTTCAAATGTTGGCAAACACCTCAAAATATTTTAAAATCTGCACACCAAAAGGAGGAAAAAAAAAAAAGAATAGAGGCATACTGGAGGATACATTGGGCCTGGACCTCACGATTTCACAATGGGTGTTGTAGATGAGAAAATGAGTTTTTCTTTACGTAGAAACGATCTTTTCGCTTTTTTGTGGTTATGACTTCATTTTCTGTTACTGCATCTTTTTTCCATTCTATTCACTGGTGCGTCACTATTAAAAGAGTTCAAGATAACATTAAACTAGGAAATTACCTATGTACACAATGGATGTACATACGCATATGTGGTTTTAGGGTCCAGAGAGGAGAGGAAAGCAAGCGTTTACTTTTTCAGAAATTCTGAGGTAGGAAAGTTGCCGGAACTTCTAGATAGTGACATTCGGGAGACAGACGAGCATAAAGTTCAGCACACTCCACTGAGGCAGACTGGAAGCTGGAGTCACCCGTCAAGACAACTGCCCCTGGACAATGCCTCCCTGAACAAAAGGGAAGATGACTCACCACAGACAATCAGGAGGCGAAACTTCCTCACTTGAGAAGACTAAGACAACTTGCCGCCACAGACTGTGTGGCTTTCACGCACGATCAGAAAGGACAACTTTGACCTCTGCACAACCTTTCTGGAGTAGCCAAAGCGAGCTTGTCCGCCATCTTTGAAGTGCCGGAGGCAAACGGGGAGGGGGCAGCGGGAGGGGGAGGGAGAGGGGGCGGGGCGGCCGGAGGCGCTGGGCAAGGCAGCGCGCAGGATCTCTGCACAGGGTCCCACAGCAAATGGCAACCCTTACAGGCAGCACCCCTGGCAATGGAGTCTGCACAGGACATACCTCAGAAATGGCCAATAAAGCCGCCCAATCCTCACCCTGTTTAATAGTCCAACTCGCATTCGTGGGGAGTGAGCTTTGGTGCCGGACTCTTGCTCCAGCTCCCCAGCGCTGCAGTGCAAGCCCCAATAAAGCCTTGCCTGAAGTTCTGGGATGACCCGCTCCTCGATTACTATTGCTTAAAGAGACCAAGGGCCCAGGTCCCTAACAGCATCCTTTTGAAGGAAGGCCATAAAATGTGGTTATGGGTGGATCTGTGTGTTTATAGTAGTAACGTTACAGCACTGGTTATGCTCTGATTAGTTTGCACCGTACCGCAATTTATTCTGTTGTGGAATTCAAAAAAGCATCTGAATTTTTTTTTTTTTGTCCTCTACCTTTTAAATCTCCGTTTCAGATATTTCCTGATTATGTGATGGTGGCATTATTTCCTGTATGTGTGAAATTTTTCATGAAGCCCAAAAAGGATGACTAAATATTAACAACTCTAGTTGATTTTCATTCTTCCTCTAGTATTAGAAATTATGTATGGTATTTACTAGATGCTTCTTATATGATAGAAAAATGAGTTAAATTGAATAAACACTAAAATTTTTGATATTCCTAAGTCAATTTTTTTTTCTTAAAGCATAAGAAAACAGGCATGAATCTTCATTACTTTGAGTTAGGTGATGATTTCTTACATATGACAGCAAAAATGGTAATAGAAAAAAACAGATAAGTTGGACTTCATACAAGCTAAAAACTTTCCTGCTACAATTGATACCATTAGGAAAGTGAAAAGAGAGCAAACAAACTGAGAGAAGGTATTTGCAGATCATAATCTGTTAAGAGATTTGAATCCAGAATGTATGAGAACATATAACATGTTAAAAAAAAAACTTACAGCTCAATAATAAACAGATAAGTATTCCAATTAAAAAATAGATAAAGGATCTGAAGAGACATTTTTTCAAAGAATACACACATGGTCAATAAGCACATGAAAAGATGCTCAACATCATAAGCCATTAGGCAAGTACAAATCAAAGCCACAGTGAGATTCCAGTTCACACTCTCACTCTAGTATGAGCGTACCAATTTCTCCACATCCCCTGGTGAGGATATGGAGAAATTGGTACGCTCATACATTATTGGTGGGAATGTGAAAAGACGCAGCCACTTTGGGAAACAGTTTCCCAGTTCCTCAAAGGGTTAAACATCGGCTTACCATATGAGCTAACAATTCCACTGCTAACTATAAACCCAAAAGAAATGAAAACAGATCCACCCACGCTTTGGACAAATGATCATAACAGGCAAAAAGTGTAAACAAGACAAATTTCCATTAACTGATAAATGGATGAATAAAATGTAGTACATCTACACAATGGACATACAAAGTTGAATAACAAGTGTCGAGAGCAGACATATCTGTCATTTCTTGATCCTTGGGTAAAATGGTTCATTTTTTTCACCATTAATTATGTTGTTAGCTGTGGGGTTTTCATACATGCTCTTTATCTGCTTAAAGTTCCTTCTAGTCACAGGCTGTTAAGAATTTTTATCATGCAAGAGTGCTGGATATTTTCAAAAATTTTTTTTTCTGCATCTATTAACACGGTAACATGTTTTTGGACCTTTTTCTAGTAATATGGTATATTTCACTGGTAGATTATCAGATGTTAAGCCAATCTTGTATTCCTGGAATAAATTCCACCTGCTTGTGGTGTATACCTTTTACATATTATTGAACGTGATTTGCTAGTATGTTGAGGATATTTGCTTCTATATTCATAAAAAATGTTGGTCTGTATTTTTCTGCCATTATAATATTGTGTCCTGGTTTTGTACTGAGAAACTACTGGGCTAATAGAATGAGTTTGGAAATGTTCTCTCCTCTTATTTTTGGAAAGTTTGTGAAGGATGTGTTAATTCTTTAAATGTTTGATAGAATTCACCTGGGCCTGGGATTTTCTTCTGGGAACTTTTTATTATTTATTTATTTATTTATTTTTAAATTTTTGGATTCACTTGGATTATAACATTTTTTTCTTTATTTTTAATTTTTTTAATTTAATTTTTAAAAACTGTTTATACAATTTTTTAAAGTTACTTTCCATTTATACTTATTACAAAATATTTGCTATATTCCCCATGTTGTACAATACATCCTTGAGCCTGTATTATACAAATAGTTTGTAACTCCCACTCCCCAACTTCTATATTCCCCCACCTTGCCCAGGAAATTTTTAAATTACTAATCTAATCATGTTACATGTCTGTTCAGATTTTATATTTCTTTTGAGTCAGTTTCAGTCATTTATGCCTTTCTAGGATTTTGTCTAGTTCATCCAAGGTATCTAATTTGTTGGCATACAGTTGTTTATAGTTTCTTTATAATCCTTTTTAGTTCTGAAAAGTTGGTCATGTTGCTCCCCTCTTTTAACCCTGATTTTAACCATTTGAATCATCTCCTTATTTTTTTGGTCAGTCCAGCTACAGGTTTGTCAATATTATTTTAATATATAAAAAAATACATTTGATTTTATTGATTTTTCTAAACTGCTATACACAATCTCCCAGGAAATCAAAGGGGAAAAAATATTTCTCAACTTATTCTATAAAGCCAACATTATTCTAATGCCAAACATACAAAAATATTTCAGGGAAAGAAAATTTCCCTCATACACACAGATGAAAAAATTGTTTTAAAAAATTAGGGAATCAATACAACAACATATAAAAAAGATAATATATGGTGGTCAAATGTGATTTATTCCAGGAGTGAAAAGTTAGTTTTACATTAGAAAATCAATCAGTGTAAATCTCTATATTAACAGACTAAAAATGTAAAATGATACAGTCATCTCAATAGAAGCTATTGGGTTGGCCAAAAGGTGGGTTTTTTCCATAAGATGGCTCTAGTAGCAGGTAGTTGTCTTCAACTTCATTTGAAACAATTTTGTTAGATTGTATTGTGACAGCTGTCATATCAGTGTGCATTTAAAAAAAAACTTATCAAAATTGGTGAATTTTTGTGTAGCCATTTTAAAATTGAAGATGAAAGAAAAAAGCAATATTTTTGGCATATTATGCTTTATTATTTCAAGAAAGTAAAAATGCAACTGAAACACAAAAAAAGATTCATTCAGTGTATGGAGAAGGTGCTGTGACTGATCAAACATGTCAGAAGTGGTTTGTGAAGTTGCGTGCTGGAGATTTCTCACTGGGCGATGCTCTAAGGTCGGGTAGACCAGTTGAAGTTGACAGCAATCAAATCAAGACATTAACTGAGATCAGAGGATCAAGATGGCAGAGTAGGAGGACATGCGCTCACTCCCTCTTGCAAGAACACTGGAATTAAAACTAACTGCTGAACAATCATTGACAGAAAGACACTGGAACTCACCAAAAAAGACACCCCACATCCAGAGACAAAGGAGAAGCCACAATGAGATGGTAGGAGGGGTGCAATCACATTAAAATCAAATTCCATTAATGCTGGGTGGGTGACTTACAAGCTGGAGAACAGTTATACTGCAGAAGTCCACCAACAAAAATGAGGGCTCTGAGCCCCATGTCATGCTTCCCAACCTGAGGGTCCAGCAATGGGAGGAGGAATCCTCAGAGAATCAGACTTTGAAAGCCAATGGGATTTGATTGCAGGACCTCCACAGGACTGGGGAAAACAGAGACTCCACTCTTGGAGGGCACACAAATAAGTGTGCTCACCAGGACCCAGGGGAAGGAGCAGTGACCGCATAGGAGACTGAACCAGAACAACCTGCTGGTGCTGGTGGGTTGCCTGCAGAGGTGGGGGTGGCAGCTGTGGCTCACCGAGGAGACAGGGGCACTGGCAGCAGGGGTTCTGGGAAGTGCTCATTGGCATGAGCCCTCCCAGAGTCTGCCATAAGCCCCACAAGACAGCCTGTAAGCTCCAGTGCTGGGTAGCCTCAGGCCAAACAACCAACAAAGTGGGAACACAGCCCCACCCATTGGCAGACAAGCAGATTAAAGTTTTACTGAGCTCTGCCCACCAAATTTGATTAAAGTCTTACTGAGCTCCACCCACCCAGGCCTACCCACCATCAGTCCCTCCCATCAGGAAGCACCCACAAGCCTCCTAGATAGCTTCCTCCACAGGAGGGCAGACAGAAGTATCAAGCAGTATCAGCAGTATTTCCTCTTGTGGAATTGAAAACTGCAGCCACAGAAAGACAGAAAAAAATGAAAAGGCAAAACACTTTGTACCAGATGAAGGGAAAATCTAAAACCCCAGAAAAACAACTAAATGAAGAGGCGATAGGCACCCTTCCAGAAAAAGAATTCAGAATAATGATAGTGAAGATGATCCAGGACTTTGAAAAAAGACTGGATGCAAAGATCGAAAAGTTGCAAGAAAAGTTTACCAAAGACCTAGAAGAAATAAAGAACAAACAGAGATATGCAACACAATAACTAAAATGAAAAATACACTAGAAGGAACCAATAGCAGATTAACTGAGGCAGAGGGCGAATGAGTGACCTGGAAGACAGGATGGTGATAATCACTGATGCAGAAAAGAATAAAGAAAAAAGAATGAAAGGAACTGAAGACAGCCTAAGAGACCTCTGGGACAATGTTAAACGCACCAACATTTGCATTATAGGGGTCCCAGGAGGCGAAGAGAGAGAGAAAGGACCCGAGAAAATATTGGAAGAGATTATAGTTGAATACTTCCCTAACATGGGAAAGGAAACAGCTACTCAAGTCTGGGAAGTGCAGAGAGTCCCAGGCAGGATAAACCCAAGGAGAAACATGTCAAGACATACAGTAGTCAAACTGACAAAAATTAAAGACAGAGAAAAGTTATGAAAAGCAACAAGGGAAAAATGACAAATAACATCAGGTTGACAGATGATTTCTCAGCAGAAACTCTGCAAGCCAGAAGGGAGTAGCATGATATATTTCAAGTGATGAAAGGGAAGAACCTACAACCAAGAATACTCTACCCAGCAAGGATCTCATTCAGATTCGCCAGAGAAATCAAAAGCTTTACAGACAAGCAACAGCTAAGAGAATTCAGCACCACCAAACAAGCCCTACAACAAATGCTAAAGCAACTTCTCTAAGCAGGAAATATAAGAGAAGAAAAGGACCTAAAGAAACAAAAACAAAACAATTAAGAAAATGGTAATAGGAACATACATATCAATAATCACCTTGAATGTAAATGGACTAAATGCACCAACCAAAAGACACAGACTGGCTGAATGGATACAAAAACAAGACCCATATATATGCTGTCTACAAGAGACCCACTTCAGACCTAGGGACACATACAGACAGAAAGTGAGGGGATGGAAAAAGATATTCCATGCAAAAGCAAATCAAAAGAAAGCTGGAGTAGCAATACTCACATCAGAACAAATAGACTTTAAAATAAAAAATGTTACAAGAGACAAGAAAGGACACTACATAAAGATCAAGGGATCAATCCAAGAAGAGGAGATAACAATTATAAATATATATGCACCCAATATAGGAGCACCTCAATACATAAGGCAAATGCTAACAACTATGAAAGAGGGAGTCGACAGGAACACAATCATAGTGGGGGACTTTAACAGTCTACTTACACCAAGGGACAAATCAACCAGACAGAAAATTAATTAGGAAACACAAGCTTTAAATGACACAATAAATCAGCTTGATTTAATAGATATCTATAGGACATTACATCCAAAAACAGCAGATTACACGTTCTTCTCAAGTGCACATGGAACATTCTCCAGGATAGATAAAATTTTGGGTCATAAATCAAGCCTTGGTAAATTCAAGAAAATCGAAATCATATCAAGCATCTTTTCTGACCACAACGCTATGAGATTAGAAATCAATTACAGGAAGAAAACTGTAAAAAACACAAACACATGGAGGCTAAACAATATGCTACTAAATAATCAACAGATCACTGAAGAAATCAAAGAGGAAATCAAAAATACCTAGAGACAAATGACAATGAAAACACAACGTTCCAAAACCTATGGGATGCAGCAAAGGCAGTTCTAAGAGGGAAGTTTATAGCAATACAATCCTACCTCAAGAAACAAGAAACATCCCAAGTAAACAATCTAACCTTACACCTAAAGAAACTAGAGAAAGAAGAGCAAACAAAACCCAAAGTTAGTAGACGAAGAGAAATCATAAAGATCAGAGCATAAATAAATGTAATAGAGACAAAGAAAACAATAGCAAAAATCAATAAAACTAAAAGCTGGTTCTTTAAGAAGACAAATAAAATCGATAAACCTCTAGCAAGACTCCCCAAGAAAAAGAGGGAGAGGACTCAAATCAATAAAATTAGAAAGGAAACAGAAGTTACAACAGAAACTGCAGAAATAAAAAGCACCATAAGAGACTACTACAAGCAACTATATGCCAATAAAATGGACAACCTGGATGAAATGGACAGATTCTTAGTAAGGTATAACCTTCCAAGACTGAATCAGGAAGACACAGAAAATATGAACAGACCAATCACAAGGAATGAAATTGAAACTGTGATTAAAAATCTCCCAAGAAACAGAAGTCCAGTACCAAATGGATTCACAGGTGAATTTTATCACACATTTGGAGAAGAGCTAACACCCATCCTTCTCAAGTTCTTCCAAAAAATTGCAGAGGAAAGAACACTCCCAAACTCATTTTATGAGGCCACCATCACCCTGATACCAAAACCAGACAAAGATACTACAAAAAAAGAAAATTACAGACCAATATCACTGATGAATTTAGATGCAAAAATCCTCAACAAAATACTAGCAAACAGAATCCAACAGCACATTAAAAGGATCATCCACCATGATCAAGTGGGGTTTATGCCTGAAATGCAAGGATTCTTCAATATATGCAAATCAATCAATGTGATATACCATATTAACAAATTGAAGGATAAAATCCACATGATCATCTCAATAGACGCAGAAAAAGCTTTTGACAAAATTCAACACCCATTTATGATTAAAAACTCTCCAGAAGGTGGGCATAGAGGAAATCTACCTCAACATAATAAAGGCCATATATGACAAACCCACAGCAAACATCATTCTCAATGGTGAACAACTGGAAGCATTCCCTCTAAGATCAGGAACAAGACAAGGATGTCCACTCTCGCCACTACTATTCAACATAGTTTTGGAAGTCCTTATCACAGCAATCAGAGAAGAAAAAGAAATAAAAGGAATCCAGATTGGAAACAAAGAAGTAAAACTGTCACTGTTTGCAGATGACATGATATTATACATAGAAAACCCTAAAGATGCCACCAGAAAACTATTTGAGCTAATCAGTGAATTTGGTAAATTTGCAGGATACAAAATTAACACACAGAAATCTCTTGCATTTCTATACACTAACAATGAAAGAGCAGAAAGAGACATTAAGGAAACAATCCCATTCACCATTGCAACAAAAAGAATAAAATACCTAGGAATAAACCTAACCAAGGAGGTAAAAGACCTGTACTCAGAAAACTATAAGACACTCATGAAAGAAATCAAAGACGACACAAACAGATGGAGGGACATACCATGGTCTTGGATTGGAAGAATCAACACTGTGAAAATGACTATACTACCAAAAGCAATTTACAAATTCAATGCAATCCCCATCAAATTACCAACGGCATTTTTCACAGAACCAGAACAAGAAATTTTACAATTTGTATGGAAACGCAAAAGACCCTGAATAGCCAAAGCAATCTTGAGAAGGAAAGACGGAGTTGGTGGAATCAGGCTTCCTGACCTTCAGGCTCTACTACAAGGCTACAGTGATCAAGACAATATAGTACTGGCACAAGAACAGAAATATAGATCAATGGAATAGGATAGAAAGCCCAGAGATAAACTATGGTCAACTAATCTATGATAAAGGAGGTAAGGATATACAATGGAGAAAAGGCAGCCTCTTCAATAAGTGGTGCTGGGAAAACTGGACAGCTACATGTAAAAGAATGAAATTAGAACACTCCTTAATACCATATGCAAAAATAAACTTCAAATGGATTAAAGACTAAATGTAAGGTCAGACACTATAAAACTTCTAGAGGAAAACATAGGAAGAACACTCTTCTACATAAATAACAGCAAGATCTTTTTTGATCCACCCCTTAGAGTAATGGAAATAAAAACAAAAATAAATAAGTGGGACCTAAGGAAACTTCAAAGCTTCTGCACAGCAAAGGAAACTATAAGCAAGACGAAAAGACAATCCTCAGAATGGGAGAAAATATTTGCAAACTAATCAACAGACAAAGGACTAATCTCCAAAATATATAAACAGTTCATCCAGCTCAATATCAAAAAAACATACAACCCAATCAAAAAATGGGCAGAAAACCTAAATAGGCATTTCTCCAAAAAAGACATATGGATGGCCAAGTGGCACATGAAAAGCTGCTCAACATCACTAATTATTAGAGAAATGCAAATCAAAACTACAATGATATATCACTTCACACTGGTCAGAATGGGCATCATCAGAAAATCTACAAACAGTAAATGCTGGAGAGGGTGTGGAGAAAAAGGAACGCTCTTGCATTGCTGGTGGGAATGTCAATTGATACAGCCACTATGGAGAACAGTATGAAGGTTCCTTGCAAAACTGAAAATAGAGTTACCATATGACCCAGCAATCCCACTGCTGGGCATATACCCAGAGAACACCATAATTCAAAAAGACCCATGCACTCCAATGTTCATTGCACCCCTATTTACAATAGCCATGGCATGGAAGCAACCTGAATGTCCATCGACAGATGAATGAATGAAGAGGATGTGGTACATATATACAAGGAATATTACTCAGCTGTAAAAAGCAATGAAACTGGGACATTTGTAGAGACATGGATGGACTTGGAGACTGTCATACAGAGTGAAGTGAGTCAGAAAGAGAAAAACAAATATCATATATTAACACATATATGCAAACTATAAGAAAAATGGTGCGAATCAACCAGTTTGCAAGGCAGAAATAGAGACACAGATGTAGAGAACAAACATATGGACACCAAGTGGGGAAAGTGGGGAGGGTTGGGGGGGATGAATTAGAAGATTGGATACCAAATTGTACACTCTAAATATATGCAGTTTTTTGTCTGTTAACTGTATCTCAATAAAAGTTCTTAAAAAAAAAAAAAAAGACATTAACTGAAAACAACGTTATACCATGCCTGAGCTAGCTGAAATACTCAAAATATCCACATCAAGCACTGAAAATCATTTGTACCAGCTTAGTTATGTGAATTGCTTTGATGTTTGGTTTCCACATACGTTAAATGAAAAACACCTTCTTGCCCGTATTTTCACGTGCAATTCTCTACTGAAATGTAATGAAAATATTCCATTTTTAAAACAAATTGTGATAGGCAATGAAAAGTGGATACTGTACAACAATATGGAATGGAAGAGATGGTGGGGCAAGGGACGTGAACCACCACCAACCACACCAAAGGCCAGTCTTCATCCAAAGAAGGTGATGTTGTGTGTATGGTGGGATTGAAGGGGGTACTCTATTATGAGCTCCTTGCAGAAAAGCAAACGATTAATTCCCACAAGTATTGCTCCCAATTAGATGAATTGAAAGTGGCCCTTGACAAAAAGCATCCAGAATTTGTCAACAGAAAATGCATAATCTTCCATCAGAATAATGCAAGACTGCATGTTTCTTTGATGACTAAGCAAAAACTGTTACAGCTTGGCTTGGAAGTTTTGATTCATCTCTTGTATTCACCAGACATTGCACCTTTGGATTTCCATTTATTTCAGTCTTTACAGAATTCTCTTAATGGAAAAAATTTCAATTCCCTTGAAGACTGTAAAAGGCACCTGGAATAGCTTTTTGCTCAAAAAGATAAAAACTTTTGGGAAGATGAAATTATGAAGTTGCCTGAAAAGTGGCAGAAGATAGTGTAACAAAATGGTGAATACATTGTTCAATAAATTCTTGGTGAAAATAAAAAATGAGTCTTTTATTTTTATTTAAAAACTGAAGGAACTTTTTGGCCAACCCAATAAATACACTCTTGACAACATTCCAAATCTATTCCTAGTAAAAACTCTTGGCAAACTAGGAAGAGAAGAAAACTTGCTCAACCTGATAAAGGTGATGAAAAATCTACAGATAGTATTATACTTAAAGAAGAAAGACTGAACATTTTCACCCTGAGATCAGGAACAAGGCAAGGATGTCTGCTCTCATTATTTCTATTAAACATTGTACTTGCTGTTCTAATCAGTGTAATAGGTAAGCCTAATGAACAGACGGCATCAAGATTGGAAAGAAAGATGTGAACTAGCCTTTTTCTCAGATGATAGGACCATCTACATAGGAAATCCAATTAAATTTACTAGAAGACCTATTGGAGCTAATAAGAGATTTTAACAAGACTGTACAATACAATATCTATATACCAAAATCAGTGAAAAATTGGAAATTAAAAATTTTAAAATACCATTTGCAATAGTTTCAAAGTATTCAATTCTCTGGTAAAAAACTAATGAAAGATGTATAAGACTTATATGCTGAAAATAACAAAATATTGCTGAGCGAAATTAAAGTAGACCTAAGTAGAGACTATACTGTGTTCATTAATTAGAAAACTCAATATTATTACAATATATTGTTAAGATTGTTAATTCTTCCCGATTTGACCTATAGATTCAACGCTTTCTGAATAAAATTACAGCAACCTTTTTCTTAGATACAGACCAGTTTTTCTAAAATTCACATAGAAAGGCAAAGGAATTAAAATAGATAAGACAAGTTTAAAAAGGAAAAGCAAAGTGAGAGAAGTTATACTACCTGACTCCATAAATTATAATAAAGTTGTGATATCAAGACAGGGTTGTACTGACATCAATAGAGATGAATAGATGAAGGGAACCAAATAAAAAGTGCAAGAGCAGACCCACACTTATATTGTCAATTGACTTTTGGAAAAGCTGCAAAGGCGTTTCAGTGAAAAATTATAGTCTTTTCATCAAATGGTGCTAGAATAATTGGATATCCATATACAAAATCTAACTTTGATCACTACCTCACAACATCTACAAACGAGAATTCAAAACAGATCGTAGACATACATGAAGGACCTTATAAAACTTCTAGAATAGGACATAGGAAAAAAATTTTTGTGACCTTGAGTTACAAATGATTTCTTAGACACAAGTATAACCCATAAAAATAAATTAGAAGATAGCTTCATCAAAATTAAGGACTTCTGCTTTCAAGAGACACCATTAAGAGAGTGAAATGACAAGTTCTACTCTGGGGGAATATATTTTAAAACCATATATCTGATAAAGGACTTACATAGGTAATATATAAGAAATAAACAACCCAATAAAAAAAACCTAAATGATATGAACAGACTGAAGAAAGTAAAATAATTGCAAATAAGCACACAAAACAATGCCCATTATCATTAATCATTAGGGAAATTCAAATTAAAAAGCATAGTAAGATATCTCTACACATCTATTAGTATACTTATAGTTTTTAAAAACTGACTATACGAAGTGTTGGCAAAATATGGAGAAACTAGAACTCATATATTATACTTATAAGCTCTTTGAGGGTAGAATAAGACTCTAATTCAGCTCATTGTCCCTATCTCATTAATAAGTATTTATGAAACTTAATAGTAAAAAGTTTATAATTTGTTAATCACTAACCAATTCTGAAAAAGTAGACCAATTTATATCTCCAATCATTGTACTAGGAAAAAAATTCTCAAAGTTAAATGACATGTTTAGATCACTCTGCCATCTATTATAATCCTAATATACACAAAAATTTATTATCAAAAATATGAAATTATTAATGGATACTCCTTTGGTCTACTTTCCCCCCAAATTCTGTAATTTTATGGTGATAAAATTCTATTCCTCGCATCATTTTTCTATTTACAGACATTCAATTAAAATGTGTAAATTTTTAAATATACTAAAGGATAAGCAGAGACAAAAGGGAAAATGTGAAAACCAAGCCCTACCGCCCAAATAAATAACATAATTTGAAACAAAGTCCTCTATCCATTTCTTTCCTCATAGCCGCTGGGCTGTGCTGCCAGTTCTGATACCTCAGTTGGTTTTCATCAAATGCATTTGGAACATTTCTGCCAGAGGGAGCTGGCAAACATGCCCAGAGTAGCAAGGTTAATAATTCAGAGCATCTTCCAGTTTTTACAATGAGGATAAGAGAATCCTGTACTTAAATGTGGCTCATTGGCTAAGACTTCAAAAACTTTTAACAGGCTTTCTGAGCCTGCTTTCCAGTTAAGAAGATCAATATTCCTGTGCTAGAGTAGTATATATTCCTTGTGGAACATGATTTCAAATTTTATTATCAGGATGGTGCATATACCAGAATGATGCCCACATGATTATATTTTATAATCTGTGGAAGCAAAGAGACTCTCTTTTCCTCAGGACCAAGACAACTGCACATGCATCTTCTATTAGTTCCTTCACTCTCTAAACTTATGATGGGATAAAATTGATAATTTTTCACTTTACTGGGTATTATGCTACAAAACTATTTATCATTCTGCGAACACGTTTGTTGAATCTCTGAACTTATTGCCATCTGAGGGCTGCACATAGAAAATTAAACAGCTCTGGTTCCCACTAAGAGATTATAATCAGTTACTGATACGAGAGTAGGCATTATATTTACTCTGCAGAATTGGAATGTCAAGTATGAACTATGGATTGCAGAACTTCACCTAACTGTCTGGCAGAAATAAAGTTCTTAAAATAATGGAAATATTGGTAAAAAATCACCAAGTGAAAAAATGTAAAATGGGTTACTGGGGTTACTGTTTCTTATTTAATGTTAGTTAAAAGACATTTGGTGTTTGAAATAAATCTGGGAAGATGATATAAATAAGAAGCAATAAATATAAAGATGCATGCAGATGGACCTTCTTAGAGAGGTGAAACATACCTGTATGATGCTTCTAAGAAGAAGATGAAAAGATTTGTTGAATCCTGAGATTCTGCATAGAGGTAATTAACATAGCAATGGAAGTTTCTGCTACTGTTCACATATGAATTCCCTGCAAAGTCTTTGTTGTTTTGGAACAGTAGTAATCATACTTTCAAATAAGCTGCATCTAAAGGGACAGAAACAATTAAATAATGGTAATCGGTTATAATGAGTAAAAAACATGAGTAACTTCAGTTGAAATCACTTCTGTGCTAATGATTTCCTCTATGGGGTAAATAGGTTGCTAACATTTTGCATGTCTACTCCACCTATGTTACAGGAAATAATTGTCAAGATGTCTAAGCTATTAAGACAGATTTGTGGCTCAAGGAGCCAAATTTGAAAATAGAGTGGTAGACAGTGGATTGCCAAAGAGACCACTGTGGTGGGCAAACTGCTCAAGTTCAGAAACCTGCAGCTGTTTAGTCTCATGATGATAAAATACAATGTTCCACTGAGCAACTAAAAGTCATCTACTTGGCTCCAAATGTGAGAGATAAAAGACCTGCTTTCTGAACTCAGAAAAACGGAAATTTAAAGAGAGGCAGACTTGAATGAGCTTACATCACTGCATGAGAAAGAGGAAGAGAAAAAAGCAGAGTTAGAACATGGGGAGACTTGCCAAGTTGAGGTGTCATTGGCTGACCTTTCAAAACTCATATCTCCTGATTTAGCACCAGGAAGGGTTAGGATTCAAGTGCAATTAACAGAGGTGGGGAGGGGTAGGGGGATAGGAGGTTCTCATATTAAGTTGGGAATTAGATTAAATCCCCAAGTTCATCAGGGAGAAGTGACAAAGATGTATTTAAAATTCGCTAAACTCTTGGGAAGATAAAGCCCTTTGAAAAAGATAAAAGAAATATGAAGGATGTATTTCCTCTTCCCTTTCCTTTAAGAAAAGAAAAGGATGACTGTGGTTTATTACCTTTAATTATTATTATAACTCCCTTGACTCACCTGGCAACAAATTGGCTTATCAGCCAGGGACTATTAGTTCTGCATTAACATCAAGTTAAACACTGTATCAGTTTTCAATAAACTCAATGAATAATAACTTGACATTTGAACACAGCTTTATAATTTGAAAACTATTTTTCACAGTATTCTTTCTCTTCATTTTGAGACCCTAGAGCAGGGGTTGACAGATTACAACCACAGAAGAAACCTGGCCAGCCACCAGTTTTTTATAAATATTTATTGGGACACAGTTATGTTCCTTCTTTTACATAACACCTGTGGCTGCTTTTGTGCTACAAAAGCAGAGTTGAGTAGTTACAGCAGAGACGGTATAGCCCACATGACTAATGTGTAATCAATATTTTATTACCCACTACATACATGGACACTGTTTCTTCTGTTTGCAGCTACAATAATTGTTTTCAAGACCCATCTATTCATAGCTAGACTCTTTAGAGCAAATGTGTTGCATGTTGAGCCATTACTAGTAAAGATTAACTATCAATAGACTATAACAGCACCAACGTAGAAACTATGAGGTCTTCTCATTATAGCTAGTCTTCCCATCGGAGTATTACCTGTGTCTACAAGTCTCATCTTTCTGCCTCACCCCACCCCTCATCAGCACCTTTGGGCTCAGGGAAAAGCATGCCTAGCAGGGACATGAAAAAAGATAGGGACCAGTTCTCTAATATCACTTCCAGAAAACAAAAGCAGAAGCAAAACTTTCAAATTCATTCTGAGGCCAGTATTACCTTAACAAGAAAATCGTAAAAGATATTGCTAAGAAGGAAAATTACACACTAATTTTTCTCACGACCAGGATGCAAAAGTCCTCAGCAAAATATTAACAAATCAAATCCAACAATATATAAAAGGATTCATACACATGACCAAGTGGTATTTATCTGAGGTATGCAAGAATAGTTAACATTTGGACTTCCCTGGTGGTGCAGTAGTTAAGAATCTGCCTGCCAAAGCAGGGGACACAGATTCAATCCCTGGTCCTGGAAGATCCCACATGCCACAGAGCAACTAAGCCCATGAGCCACAACTATTGAGCCCACGTGCCACAACTACTGAAGCCCATGTACCAAGAGCCCCTGCTCTGCAGCAAGAAAAACCACCACAATGAGAAGTCCGTGCACTGCAGCGATGAGTAGCCCCCACTCGCTGCAACCAGAGAAAGCCCATGTGCAGCACCAAAGACCCAATGTAGCCAATAAATAAATAAATAAAATAAATACAGAGACTAGTTAACCTTTGAAAATCTATTAATAAAATCTACCACATCAACAGCTTAAGGAGGAAAATCAAACATAATATAAATAGATTCAGAAAACGGATTTGACAAAATCCAACACCCATTCATGATAAATATTCTCAGAATATTAGGAATAAAGAGGAATTTTCTCAATTTTATAAAGAACATTTACAGCAAAACTGAAGCTAACCTTATACTTAATGGTGAGAAAATAGATACATTCCCCTAAAATGGGAAACAAGTCAAAGATGTCCTCTTTCACCTTTGCTATTTGCCATCATATTGGAAGTCCTAGCCAACGTAATAACACAAGAAAATGACACAAAAGTTATATAGATTAGGAAGGAAGAAATGAAACTCTCTGCTTTTGAGATATCGTTATCTATTTAGAAAATCTTAAAGAATAGACAAAAAATAAAAAGAACTAATAAGCAATTACAGCAAGGGATGCAAGATCAATATAGAAAAGTCAATTGGTTTCCTATATCCTAGCAATAAAAAATTATAACTTGAAATTTAAAATTAAAGAACATATCATTTTTAAAGAAAATGAAATGCTTAGGTATAAATGTAACAAAATATGTTTCCTTTATTAGGAAAACTATAAAACTCTGATGAAAGGAATCAAAGATGGTATTCCATGTTCATGAACAGGGTGACATTATTAAGATATCAGTTTTCCCAAGTTGATCTATAGATTCAATGCAATCTCAACCAAAATCTCAGCAGGTTATTTTGTGGATATCAACACATTAATTCAAAAGTTTATATGAAAGGCAAAAAGACCCAGAATAGCCAACACAATACTGAAGAAAATAAAGTCAGGACACTGATACAACCTGATTTTAAGACTTGCTATAAAGCTATAATGATCAAGATAATGTGATCTTAGCAAAAGAATTGGCAAATACATCAATGGTACAGGACAGAAAGTCTGGAAATAGACCCACATAAATATAGCCTTTGATCTTTGACTAGCAGCAAAGGCAATTCAATAAAGAAAGGATAGTATGTTCAATAAATAGTGCTTGAACAATTGGACTACATGCCAGAAGAAGAAGAAGGAGAAGGAGAAGGAGAAGGAGAAGGAGAAGGAGAAGGAGAAGGAGAAGGAGAAGGAGAAGGAGAAGGAGAAGGAGAGGAAGAAGGAGAAGGAGAAGGAGAAGGAGAAGGAGAAGGAGAAGGAGAAGGAGAAGGAGAAGGAGAAGGAGAAGGAGAAGGAGAAGAAGAAGAAGAAGAAGAAGAAGAAGAAGAAGAAGAAGAAGAAGAAGAATCTATATACAGACTTATATTTTTATACCTTTCACAAAAATTAGCTCAAAATTGATCAAAAACTTAAATGGAAAATGCAAAAATATACAATTTCTAGAAGGAGAAGTTAGAGAAAATTTAGATGATTTGAGTTTACTGATGGCTTTTTACACATTACATCAGAATCATGATTCATGAAAGATAAAATTGACAAATTGGGCTTCATTAAAATTTAAAAATTCTGCTCTGTGAAAGATAATGCTGAGAAAATGAAAAGACAAGCCACAGGCTGAGAGAAAATATTTGCAAAACAAATATCTGATAAAATACTTACATTAAAAACATACAGAGAACTCTTAAAATTTTAATAATAAAAAAACAAAAGACCCAAGCAGAAAATGGGCCAAAAATCTGAACAGACACCTCACCAAAGAAAATATACAGATGACAAATAAGCATATTAAAAGATTCTTGACATATATCATTAGGGAACTGAAAGTTAAAATGAGATACAACTACACATTTATTAGAATGACCAAAGTCCAAAGCACTGAAAACACTAAATGCTGATGAAGATGTGTAGCAGCAGGAACTCCCATTCATTGATGATGGGAATGCTAAATGGTACAACTGCTTTCTCAGCTTCTTACAAAGTCAAACATAGGTTTACTACATAATGCAGCAGTCACACTGCTTGGTATTTACTTAAAATGAAAACTTACATTTACGCAAAAACCTGCACATAAGTGTTTATACCAGCTTTATTCATAATTGGCAAAAATTGGAAACAACAAAATGTCCTTCAATAGGTAAACGGATAAATAAACTGGTATATCCATACAACGCGTATTATTCAGCACTAAAAAGAAATGAGCTATCAAGCTATGAAGAGATATGGAGGAAATTTAAATGCATATTGCTAAGTAAAAGAAATCAGTCTGAAAAAGCTACCTACTGTATGAATCCAATTATATATGACATTCTACAAAAGGCAAACTTGTAGAAAAGATTCCCGATTGCCAGAAGTTAAGCGGGGGGAGGGAGTAAGTGATGAATAGTTTGATCTTAGGGCGCTTTCAGTACAGTGAAACTATTCTGTGTAATTCTATAATGGTGGATACATGATATTACACACTTGTGAAAACCCAGAGAACTCTACATGACAAAGAGTGAACCCTAATATAAACTATGGTCACACTATGGTCAAACTATGGTTAATAGTATCACTTGGTTTACCAATTGTTCAAATTACCACATTAATGCAAGATGTTAATAACAGGAGAAACTATGGGGATGAGAGGTATATAGGAACTCTCTATTTCCTGCACGTCTCTGTATACCTAAAATTGCTCCAAAAACTAAAATTTATTTTAAAAGTAGAGACGTTTCTTCCCTAAGGTCAGATGTCCACTTGAACTAAAAATTTCTGACTTCTCAAATTCTGTTGTTGACAAACTTAACCATTGTTTCTGTACTGACTTCCAGAAATGGATATTTTGCTTGACAGCCATGGGGACTTTCCAGCCCTTCCCCACATGGTCAAACATCAGTCTTGGTCTCAGGCTCTCCTATCCAAACTTTTCTGGATGATGAATAGTTATGACTATCTCACTAAAGCTCAAAATGAGGGCAAGTAAGTATGATCTGTGGTTTTGCCTTTTTGACCCTCATATTACCTGGCACTCAGAGATGTCACTGAACATGTAGAAAGAATTATTATTATCTAGGGTTCCTGACCGAGAAATAGTGAGGCCTGATGCTTTCTCCCCTATCCAGGGCTGCAAACAGTTTCTCCTTGACTCCAGCAAATCTTGAGCTTGTGTCTAGCTGTCTTGGCCCACACCTTCAGGAAACATTGCCTAAGAAGTCACAAGATGTTCAAAAGTCAGTTGGGAATAAGTCAAAGAAAACCATGCTGATATTCAAGAAACGCTTTCCACCATCAGTGCTGCACTACCTGTCCGGGCTCTCTTGAGGCAGCTACATTTCCTTGTCTAAGTGTCAATCTCCAGGATCCCTTTCAGCTGCTCTTTTCCCTCATCTAGCAGCACTCAGAGTTTCCACATTTTCTCCACTTCCCCCTCCCTGCAGCTTTATTGAGATATAATAGACATGTAACATTGTATAAGTTTAAGGTGTACAATGTGATGATTTGATACATATATCCAACAAGTACATCCAAAGGCGCTCAACATCACTAATCATCAGGGAAATGAGAATCAAAACCACAAAGAGATATTATCTTACACCTGTTAGAATGGCTATTATCAAAACAATACGATAAATGCTAATGGCGATGTGGAGAAAAGGGAACCCTGGTGCACTGTTGGCAGGAATGTAAATTGGTGCAGTCACTATGGAAAACAGTATGAGGATTCCTCAAAAAGTTAAAAATAGAACTACCATATGATCCAGCAATCCCACTTTGGGTGTATACTTGAAGAAGGTGAAATTACCATTTCAAAGAGATGTCTACCCTCCATGTGCATTACAACATCAATCATAATAGTCAAGACATGAAAACAAAGCCTCCTTCAGTGGCTGAATGGATAAAGGAAATTGCGTGTGTGTGTGTGTGTGTGTGTGTGTGTGTGCGTGTGTGTGTGTGTGTGTGTGTGTGTGTGTTTTAGCCATAAAAGAAGAAGGAAATCCTGCCATTTGCAACAACATGGATGGACCTTGAGGGTATCATCTTAAGGGAAATAAATTCAGCATTTTCTGAAAGCATTTACTCTATTAGCCCCATATACAACTCCTTATGCTAGCCTGGTTAGGTGAACTTTCTTAAACAGCATCTTATCATCCAACCTTTTCAGAGGCCTGCCCAGTGGAGTTCAGACAAGGCGAGTGTTCACACCATTGCTCATATAGGTACCGGCACAGCCTTCACCGAGGGCTTGCCTGCCCATTTAATGCTAAGTGTGACTTCAATTTAAATATAATTGTACACTACATCCTTTCAAAAAGGATTAAGTCAGTTTCTAAAATGACAAATATAAAAGAAGTAGTAAAATACAAAGTGAAGAACACAGAAACATAGCTAAAGAGAGAAATCAAATGTACCAATAAGCACAATATGATTTTGGGGATTGAGCATAAAAACTACGTAAGCTTCAATGTATCCAAGTCAAGGATGTGTACAAAAGTAGAATGCATATAATTTCCTTAGGGAAACCAAAAGTTTTTCCAGTCCCAAACTTTGAAAGAAATGTCTGATGTTAGGATACTGTACAGCAGCCATCGAATGGTATGATATACAACATCCTCCATAGAAATTTCATAGTAAATGCAAAAGTTATGCAACTATTTGTATTTACCTTACGAAAATTGAAGACATGACAATTAATTAAATATTATTTTGAGGGAAAATAGGGCTCAATGATTAACTCTCTTATTTTCTCAGATTTTTCTGGAAAAACCTAGAATTAGTAAAAGATGATATAACTTGAATTATCTTCCAGCCATTTGAGCTACTGACTGTAAATAGCTGTAAGATTATCTAAGATTAAAATCTCCAGAAAAAGTCTGGGGTTGTGATAACTTGTGATAACTTAGAATAGATCTAAATACTTTGAATCACAGTAGAATAAGTAATAGTCTTAATATCCTATTATTCACATTAGACATTTTAAGTTAGTATTCTTATTCATATAGAAGTCTATTTTACCTCTATGTGTGATTGTGAGCTACAAGGGAATTATCAGGTAAAACCACCTTTCTCCTCAAGAAGAGGCTTTGCAAATATTTTAGCACTCCAATCAGTGTTTGCTTAGACTATTATCAGCAATGGCAAATGAATACTGTATTGACAGTCTATTTTGCCTGGAACAATGAGTTGTGCATTGAGAATAGCAAAAACAGAAAGTCTGCATTTTCAGTGGGGTTTACAAACTAGTTAAGGAGAAAGATAAGATAAAAAGCCAATGGAAAAATATAAGTTAATTGTCAAATGATTGTCACAATTTTTATGTTACTGGAAAACAATGACTAGGTTACTCATCTATGAGTAACGCTTGTCTTCAGTGCAACAAAAAAAAGATACAGCTATTACTTATTGTGTAAGGATACAGGCGCTGGAGTAATTAGCTGAGTTCTGGTTGGTGCCTAGGGGAGCTCACTGTGGCCTCTTTGCCCCACTCAGTCGCTTTTCCTGGGGCACAGGGTAGTAAACAGCTTGCTGGAGGGTGGTCCCACTGAATATGAGAGCTACATCCCTCTGGAATGCTGCCCACTTTTACACATTCTTCTAGGAATTCCTATCACGCCCAACTCTTTATAACTTAATATCAATAATTCTTACATAACATATAACAAAAAATAGCTGTAAGCAGAGAGATACAAAGTATATTTTTGAGATTTATTTGTAGTCAGCTTTCTGACTTGGTGCCTTCTTAGAAGTTAATTTTAAGACATCTTCTAATTTCCCAGTGAAGTGAAAAAAACAAGTTAAATAAGAATGAAGATAGGGAACAATCTCTGAGGACCATGGTAGTTGAACAAAGCTTATGAGGGAAGGGGAACTTGAGCCAGACTTGAAGGAAGGAAGGGAGGAAGGAAGGAAGGAAGGAAGGAAGGAAGGAAGGAAGGAAGGAAGGAAGGAAGGAACTTAAGCAGGGAGAAGGGGCACTAGGGAGCAATCACTACTGTAAGTTTGATGAGGCTCTAGAATACAGCCTCTGGAAGGACATTAACTATCATAATCCACATTCTTTATTTGTATTAAATTATCAGAAAACTCATTAGAATCATGTAGTTCGTCTCGGGCTCTCCTTTCCCCAAACCGTGATGACTCAGAATTCACATGTTCTTCCTTGTCCCCTGTTGAGTGCTGGTTGTGACAAGAAGGAGTAGGTGAACTGCAGTGGCTAGTGTTTTTGTGAGAATCCTCTATCTTCAACATGCCAACAGCTCATAAACTTCATGGGCACGGTCTTTTCTTCCTTCAATAAATGAGAAGATTTCACGTGAAGAGCAGAAGAAGCCCTCGCTATAACAGTGAGTAAATGTTGTCTTAATGCGTCAGGATAGATGGCTGTTCACTTTGGCATAGGGACTCCAAATTTTATCTTCGGTAGTCCTCTTCAGGTTGCTGTAGTCTATAATAATTTGCATGTCTTCTAGTTTATTTCCTTCAAGGTCAGTCATCAGTCAACACTGGAAATTAACTAAGAAATCCTGAGGAAGCCATTGAGTTTGGACGGAATTTTCAGAATTCTAATACTCTATAGCTAGTAATAATTATGATGCCCTTGAAGCAGAAATTGGAACTTCAATCTGTTTTAATATGCAACATAACTATATCTATCTGTTTTATTCTGTATGCTACATTATAGAAATCCAACACATGTGATTGATATGGGGGTTTTAGCACAGGGACAACTAGAAAGGAGAAACATTCTTAGGTGATACACTTACAGGCATAGTTACAGAAGACTAAAAATCAGTCCCAGGAAAGTCATCCCAGAAAGGGATAGAGGGTGGGGAGAAGCCAGAAGTTAAGACTGCAGTGGCTAGTGGTAGCCTTTGGAGACCTGACTTGCAATCCTGCCTCTACCACCTACCATTCTGTGACCTTGGATATTTGTGGCTACTATTATACCCTCAAGGAACAGATAACCTTAGGATTTGGGGGAACTTCTCACAGTTTCTAAACTTTCTAGGATGCCTGTGCCTGTTCTAGATATAATTTCAAAAATGGCCAGTCATTATTGTTCACAGATTCAGATACTTTTTCTTTAATAAATCATAACTGAAAAAGTTTTAGTTGTGACAATTCTGATGAGATGTTAATATTCTATCTTCCAACCAAGAACGTTAAGTTCGTAGAATTTTAGACACTGGTAAATAAACAGGTGAAGGACAGAGGAGGTATCCCTGCAATCTTTAAAATCACATCATGGTTTTATTGTTATATAAACAAGAGTTTTAATGGTTTAGAGATAAATACTGAAAGTATTTACAGATGAAATAACATGATGCTTGGAATTTTCTTTAAAATAATCCTCAAGGGAGAGAGAGGAAGTGGGTGCACACATAGATGAAACAGGACTTGCCAAATATTGATAATTATTGAAGTTTTTGATGGGTAGATGGGGAAACATTTCACTATTCTGTCTAGGTTTACATATGTTTGAAAATATCCATAATAAAAATTTTTCAAAATTGTCCCTTACAGTGGATAGTACAGAAACATAAAATAAAGCTTATCCTATACATACATTTCTACATCCCTTCCTGTCTTTACTTTACCTTATACACATTGACAGATTTAATCAATTAGCAGTGAATCAGATTCTAGGTCTTAAAATTTGTTGTAAATATTTTATAATAGCTTTTGCTTCAAAGTGTTAGAATTGAAACTCAACCAACCATATTCATTGTTTATGTGGACCACAATAGCCAGCAGCAACAAGAGTAATGTCCACCCAGAAAATGAAGTTACCAAGTTGCATGCTGAGCAGCAAAAACATTTGTCTATTAAAATAAAATATAAACTCATCAGACTTAGTGGTAGTAGTAGTAGTAATAGCAGTCACACAGCATCAGTTTTCACACTCTGATACTGGCATGAACTTCTTAGGGACAGCTGACATCCCACTTCAACTACCCAGATTCCATTGGGTTAACATACATCTTATAATGTTTAAAATACAGGGGATGATTCCAACTATAAGTAAAACATCAATTTAAACCCAATTTACCAATTTTCCTGGGAGCCACAATTACTCAAAACTCTCCTTCTGTGCATTGGGGACCAAGCCGTTTACTAAGATAACAGTGGGAACACTTTGTACACTAGCTCCTTGTCAAGGCAAAATTCTTTCATTGGGTGATTGTCCTTATCCAAATAGTGAGGCTGTTGCTGGGTCCTTATTTCTCTATCCATTTCCTCCCAAAGGATGGCTCGTTTCACCTCTTCCACTGATCATCCATTGACAAATTTAGCCTATAATGAATTCTCGTTGAATTTTTTGCATATTTATTCACTAAAAAAGCATTGAGAATTTACATACACATAAGCACACATGCATTAAGCACAATGACTACATGGTCAATGTTCAATAAACATTGAACTTGATTGAAATATATAGATGTTTTTAGTGGGAAATGTTGGAACCAAAATTTACTATATGGAATCAGAGTGCTATTTTTATCTAATCAATTAATGCTGGCTGTGTATGAAGCATCTTACTAGTCCCTGTGTAGAAACAAAGATAAATAAAGACTCCTTTTAAGTGCTTAATATCCAGAGGTCTAAGCAAATATGTATGCTGATAACTGAAGTGAAGTTAATTAATGGCTGAGTGGAGTTTGAGTAACAAACAAGATAAATTCCAGATTCTTTTCAGGATGTTGCTATCCTGACCTCAGGTTGACCTCACAGTTCCCAAGAAAACCTACTGACAAATTCTTCACCCACTGTTATCAACTATACTAACCTGAGGAGTAGTAATAATGTCATACAGCCAAAGACCAGTCTCATCCTCCATCAGGAGACTGGGGAATAGCTGTTTTAGAATCTGAATCAGTAGCTGTTTTGCCACTGATTCCCAGTCACCACTTTTTCCCCATAAGCCATGTATTTAAATCTGTTAATCACGAAGCACAGCAGGGATCCTGGAAGTGCTATATCATCACTTTACACAAGTTTGTAATGTTCTTGCCAAGTCTGCAATAAAAAGTGGCTTCCTGATGTAAAATTTGAATTTGTTTGCCGTGACATTTAGTTAACAGTCTCAATTAATTGGTTAAGAAAATCTCTCTTATCTTCCAGAAGAGGTGAATACTTGAGAGATAAATTCCTTTGCACAGGATTTGCTTAGAGCTGATCTCTATCTCCTTCTATTACTTTTAATGGAATTAGAGTTTACTTAGACTTGCTTAAAAATTTTTTCTAAGAATAAAATCCAAATGAACTTTTTATCCATTCTATAATAAAGGAACAGTGGCCATCTACTAAAATTACATAAAAAATAGACTTCATGCATGTGACATCTGTGTTCATTTCCATATATAGAATCATAACTGGAAGTCACTGATATTTGAGCAGAATTTGTACAGTGCCATTTTCCTCTTTCTTGTGGGATTCAAATTCAAATATCCAACTACACCTTGAAATCTCCAACTGGAAGACTCACTGTAATCTCAACTACACAGATTGAAATGGATCCTTTGATTATCACCTACCCTCCCACTGATTTCTTGCCCAGCCCTCATCATTTCACTGTAGGGCACCATCTACCCAACTGTTCAAACCAGAAGGCTACACATACTCCTAATGCCTCCCTCTGCATCATTCTGTATATCCAGCTATCAGCAAATACTGACGTTTGTTTCTCCAAAATGTATTTAAAATCCATTTGCCTGTCTTGATCTCCACTCTCACTAGTCCTAGTCCAGTGTCTCATCACATCTTGCCTGGACCAGTGAATTTCCCCCACTGTATCTCCCTGCCTATACTCTTACCCTTTTAAAATTCATTCTTCCAACAACAGCCAGATCAATTCTTTTAAACATAAATCACCTCCTCTCACTTCCCTACCTATAAATTCATCAATAGCTTTCCACTGCACTTGAATAAAATCCAGACCCTTAACATGGCTGAAGCTGCTTTCTCTGCTTGCAACACTCTGTGTCCCCATTTCTCATTCTTTAGACCTGGACCGTTGATTTCCTCAGAGAAGACGTCCTTCACTACCCACGTAGATTTCTAGGTATCAAGGCTTTATCTCTTTCATGGAACCCATTACAACAAATGGCAGCTCATATTAAAACATGGAGACTATCCGGCTTTGTCCAAAGCCCAAACTCTTAGGCCTCTACCATCCTACTTCTTGTCTATATTGTACGAATTGACAATGATTTGACAAAACATTTTTTTCTTAACTCATTGTGCTATTCCACTAGTGTCCTTCTGGTTTTGATTGATGAGAAAAAGGCCAAGATGCAAAAATGGGTTAGCCTGTCTGTCAATATGAACTATGTTCATCCTTCTAGACACATTTCTTTCTACTTCACATTACAGAAGCATCATCCTTTCTTGGGACACTTTTTTGTTTGCCTGAATAGCACAATCATGATAGTTACATAGTGGTCATATGTCTATTCTGTATATTGGTTGAGATTTGAAACTATCCAGTTATACTTTCACCTTTCAAGAAGCACTATATATATATTTATTTTAGACTAAATTATCTTAGCAAATTGGCAGCTTTGTATTTCTAGCCCACAATTCTAAGTAGGACCATAGTAGCATCTTTTCAAATTTAGTAAATTTGCCAATTAAATGTAAAATGGGAAGGATAGATGCGTGCAATCAGAGGAATATTTTCATTTTTAACATATTCTTTGACTATATTTTCTACTTTTCTTTGTAACTAGTGGAAATTTTAACTGCCAGCCAGTGGCATAAACATAGGATATTTCTAGCATATATTTTCTCACAAACATTTTTATACCTTATTACTAATTCTGTGAACCCTCCATAATCAGAATTCTTGCAGAGCGTGGAAGGGAGTCGGGAAGGTTGAAATTGCAGCAGCTGTAGACTACCTAGACTATGCTGAAATCGAAAGCAGTTGAATATTTTCTTCCATACTGGTTGACTTCTGAACAATAGATTGGACCCCAGCTTTGGATTCTAAATCTTTTTGATGTCTATTGTGAAAATACGTTCTATCATCATAGGATCTAATAGCTGCTCTCCCTCCTGGAAGGCATCACAGTCTGGTAGCACTCAGAGCTTTTAGCTTGTTAGTGCAAATCAACTTTTATTGCCTGCATTTGAGAGAAAAGGACAGTAAAATTGCACATCCATACATAATTTTGGCTATTTGTAAAAGGTTAAAAAGGAAGAATGGTGGCCAAAGCTGCAGAATTTTCTGAAGGCTTAAGAAATTACCCTGAAGCACACACACGTACACACCGGCACACACACAGCAGTGGCTACTGGTTCCTGATAGTACACCAAAGACAAACTAATTGTTAGCTAAGTGATTTACTGTTAACATGGAATGACATTTTGACATGCACTGTTTTTTATGTTTTCCCATTTCTAGTATGAAATTTGTGGAACTTTTAAATCTCTTTGACTCCAGAAGCATTCTTAGCTGCTCTGACCACTCAAACCCTGCAGACAGTAAGTGGCAAGGGGTGGTAAAGAATTACCAATAAATTGGAAGTTGAGAAGCAAGAGTGATGAGTGAGGCAAGTGTTGATATTAGGAACTTTGATTTGGGGGTTTATAAAGGTAACTGAATGTGACATTCAGTCATCTGGATTCTGAAATGGGTGAGTGCAAGGATTACAGATGATAGCTTTTAGTGAAGGGCAGAATCTTTTAAATCTTTTATGGCTGAAGTTTCAAGGCAAAGTCAAAACTAGATTAGAAGATAATCAATACTCAGGCTTACCAGGAGGTTTTGAGCATTTTCACTCAGAGTGCCTAACTTAGGAAATAGTTTTGGAAAACAGTCTCAAGCAGAACCAGTAAAAGGGACTTTTTTTAAGGTGATCACAGAAAAAGAAATTTTAAAAATACTGAATAAATGGTATAAGCATCTCATTTATTCATATAAAATGTGGTCCAAAATTGTTATCTCCATATAATTATGGCATTTATGATATGCAAATATCCAAAACTTCTACTGAGCAATATCTTTGGCTTCAACAGCTTTTTTCAAACAAATCAGAGGACTGGGGCAATTAGAAGATATATAATGCTGTTTTCCTTCTAACCTGGGGTCTTGATGACATATTCTCTAGGCCATGGCTGGAGCAAATTGGCAAGTGTGGCTCTTCTAGTTGAGCCTTTGAGAGATTTTTGCAAAAAGTGTTTTTGGACTAAATCTGGTATATACAAACATTTGTTTTGGGTTTCTGTCTGAAAATTAATTGTGAATATGTTTCTAAAACTAAAACGCCATACTATAATGTATTTGTCAACATATATCAAGCCTCTACCAAACACTAGGGACACCCATATGCGTAAATGATTTCTAAAGTTTCCTACAGCCTGCTGGACATTTCTCCTCTCTCAAAATTCCTGCCCCACACTTTCTATACCCCTCAGGCCATGATTCTGCATCATACTTAAATGACAAAACAACACATCCTTATTTTCCACTCTCCTGCATCTGTACCCATCTTTACCTTGCTCCCTATTGTTGCAGAAATCCCTCTGTTGAAGACCAAACTTCCCACCTGTGGTAGCCTTCTCATAGGCTTTGCACCTCTTTATTAGTTGCACTGTCCAAGTCTTTTCTGCCTTACCTTTCCCATTAGCAATGGAAGTGTTTAGTCTTTACTCTTCAAGAAAAATCCTCTTTAAGTCATATTCCCATCCAGATATCCCCTTTTTACTAATCCCCTTTACAGAATGATTTTTCAAGAATTGTTTATAGCTGCTGTCTCCACTGCCTCACACCACATTTACTCTTCATTCCACTCCATTTTGGCTACATCTTCCCATCCTCACTCCACCGAAAAATTATTTATTCCACGGTTCCCAATGATGTCTCCACTGTTAAGAAGAAGGCTTCTATTCTGTTCTGATTTCATCTGCCTCACATCAGTATTTAGGGGAGTAGACCATGCCCTTCTTGAAATACTGCCTTCCTTCGACGTCCTGGACACTACTCTCTCCTGGTTTGTCTCTGACTTTTTTGAGCTCATCTTCTCAGTTTTTTATTTGTTTTCCTGATGACTCCAGAGCTTGATCCCAGATTCTCTACGCTTGTCTCAGCCACTTTTTTTTTTTTTTTACTATTAATATCAGAGGCCTCCTCCATTCCTACAGCTTTAAATATCATGTTTTATCTCTAACCCAAGGCTTTCTTCTTGGCTCCAAGTTTAAATATCCAACTACACCTTGAAATCTCCAACTGGAAGACTCACTGTAATCTCAACTACACAGATTGAAATGGATCCTTTGATTATCACCTACCCTCCCACTGATTTCTTGCCCAGCCCTCATCATTTCACTGTAGGGCACCATCTACCCAACTGTTCAAACCAGAAGGCTACACATACTCCTAATGCCTCCCTCTGCATCATTCTGTATATCCAGCTATCAGCAAATACTGACGTTTGTTTCTCCAAAATGTATTTAAAATCCATTTGCCTGTCTTGATCTCCACTCTCACTAGTCCTAGTCCAGTGTCTCATCACATCTTGCCTGGACCAGTGAATTTCCCCCACTGTATCTCCCTGCCTATACTCTTACCCTTTTAAAATTCATTCTTCCAACAACAGCCAGATCAATTCTTTTAAACATAAATCACCTCCTCTCACTTCCCTACCTATAAATTCATCAATAGCTTTCCACTGCACTTGAATAAAATCCAGACCCTTAACATGGCTGAAGCTGCTTTCTCTGTTTGCAACACTCTGTGTCCCCAATTCTCATTCTTTAGACCTGGACCATTGACTTCCTCAGAGATGACATCCTTCACTACCCACATAGATTTCTAGGTATCAGGGCTTTATTTCTTTCATGGAACCCACTATAACAATCTGTTGATATTTTCTTTGTTACTTGCTACCAAACTCCTGAGAGCAGGGATCATGATTATTTTCTTAATACATTACCCAGTGCCTACTTTTTCTCTTAAATATTTAGTAATTCAGTCATTATATTTCAATCAATGAAGACAAGAAGAAGGAAAATAATGTGATTTCCAGCAAATTTATCAGGACTTGACCCTCATCACTCAGTTTCAAAATTCAGAATATGTGGCAGCAGCAAGTTACGGCTCTGATGGCACACTTCACTGAAGGAAGAGCTGTGTGTGGTTCATGTCCCTTGTCACTCACTCACTGTTTCTTCAATAATGACACAGAGTCACCCTATATACCTATTCCTTTTTGAATCTATTTAATCAGTGTATCAAAATGGTCATTCAATTTCCTCTCCTAGAAGAAACCTGAATTTTACTTGCAATTTTAGTTTCAAGCAAAGTGTAAGAACTGTATTATGCTTATTTTTTACAATATCCTTCATTAAGCAATGAATCTTTGTACTTTGTATTCAGTTTTAAGAGCTCATCAAATGTTAAACATGATAATGAAAGTTTTGCAAATTCCACCATTTTCACAGATTCTATCATTTCTTAGCAGTTGAATTATTTATATGATACACTTCCTGACAATGTAAATTCTAAGGATGACTAAACTGAATCACAAGTTTTCAGACAAGTTAACAATCAGCTCCTTTGGGCAACTGAATATTATCAAGGATTATTAGACGTTAGAGGCATTTCATATTAAATGAAATTAGATGGAAATTCTCAGATGAGGTTTAGGTTTGAGTGTGTGATAAGGATCCATCTGGAATTGGATGAACTGGTACAAAGGCCTGAGCCAAAAGCAAACCAACACTGGCCTAATGAAGGTCAGGGAGGCACCTCATGAGAATTTTAATATGCTTCCATGTCTTTGCCCTTTTCATTTGGTTTTTAAGATCTACAGTTATTGGATGACCAAGAGGCTGTATTGATATGTGACTAGTGAATCAGTCATTTTTTCTAATAAATTAGAGCTTTTTCCTCCTGTGACCCTGATGGTCAATATTTGTACAATCAATTGAATTGGACATTCAGTCAATGTGGCCTGGTAAGGGAGAAGTCACTCTTCATCTGATCCCCATTTCTAAACCCTATATTTGTATCATGAAACCTGGCTTAAGTTGGTTTTCTTTTGGCAAATGTCTGCCTTCACTCAGTATGAGAAAAACAGAAACATTTACCAACAGAGCACATATTTGCAATGTTTACTAAGGAGCAAGGTGAAGAACATTAATAGATGCTAATACAGAACTCTGCTTGGTGCATGCCCTACAGCACTTCTGTGTCATAACTTTCAGCTTTCCATCTAGACTATAAGTTCCCTTAGGCAGTGTTGTAAATCATATTGTTGTCAAAAATATTCCCTGCCCCTCACTTCCAGGACCTCTTGACAGAAGGATTATTCTTTCCACCTCATTGACAATTGGCTTGTAGATGTGATCTAATTTGGCCAATGAAATGTGAATTAATGTAACATATGCCCCTTCCAAGCAGAAATTTTAAAAGCCACCACATGATTCTGCCATTGCTATTCCCTACTACAATGAGACCAGCATGAGTGGACAGGGGCTGCTCATTCAGCCTAAATTGCAAAATGAAGATTGACATGGAGCGAGTCATAGCCAACCTTTAAAAATACATAAGCAGCAATAAGCCTTTGTCATTAAAGGCATCTAACATTTTTGGTGGTTCATTGTTGTTAGAGTGAAACCTACCTTAAGCTAACTAAGATAAGCTATATGACCTCAAGTCCTGGCAGAATGTATGGTGCAAAGATGATGATAATTTGTTGAATGAGCAAATGAACCAGAAAAAGAGACGCTAGAATGCATTTCTGTTCATTACAATATTTTATTCCCTCACAAACCACTTCTGGTACAGAGATATAATGTGTTCTAGTCACTAAGATAAAGAATCCAATTCCAAGGCAGAGATCTATTTAAGAGTAAGCTGTTACTACCATTGGTACTCTAAGAAAACTAGCAGCAATTTTTGTACTTGGAGATTTCAAGGTTTTAAGTATAGCAAAATATTCAAGTACATAAATGAATAAAGATCCTAGTTCTTGCAGATTAAATGGTAATCCCTATCTCTTAATTTTTCCTGCCTGAGGAGCTTTGATAAGACTAAGTGATGCTGTGCTGCCTATGCTTATCAGACATGACCACACGTTTCCTAAGGAGAACATCCATTAGGCACCCCTACTGCCTGCGGGGGTTATATTCACGTAAGAGGAAATAATGTCAGTCAAGCTAGTCTTAATTAGTCCTGCACTTAATTTTGGTAAGCTCTCTGAGTAATTATTTCTTCTCCCCAATTAAAAAATGTCAAACTATTAGTATTTCACAATACATCACAAGCAGTATCCTGAAGAACTTTTGTACCCCATGATCTTTGCAGCCTCCTTTGTTATCTCCGCAGGACTGATTATGGGCCTCAGAGTCTTGCCTATTTCACCTAGGAGTCCTATGTGGAACAAACATGTACTTTAATCAAATATGATGCAAAAGTTTGTCTGGACTTAAATAAGAAGGATAAGGGAGAAATCTGGCAATCATGTTTGAAGTTCATCTATATGTACAGATACATCCGGATCTAAGTTGAGTTGTCTGCGTGATTGGTCACTGCAGTATTAACTCATGGTTATAGACTGGCCATTTTAAAGACTTCTGCATGATTATAGATAGCCATCAAGAGGAGGTGATTTTTGCTGTCTTCCAAGAGCCATCTGGATCTATGACCAAGCATGGTACTAAGGAGCAGAAATTTGACTTTTAGTGCTCTCTGACAGGTCAGGAGCAGAGTTAACCACAAGGAACACGGGCTCCCCACTCCTACCTTTTATCTTCAACAACAGTTGGTTGGAACAAAATTAGGGCTGAGGCAAGACACAAATGAAGATACCTCTCAGGTTATAAAGTAATATGAGTTACTGTTCTAGATATGCTTCAGGCTCGTATTGTTTTAAAAAATATAAGTAAAGGAAAGAAACCAGTCTGGTTTCAGATAGTACCAAGGATCTAGTCACCAACTAATCTTTTGAATTCAAAATATAGCATGGATGCTCAATGCTCTTGTTTTTGTGTCCTAACAAAGAACAGTGAAGACCTTCTTTGGTACTTTTCCTATCACTGTATTCCACTCATGATTGAAAGTAAATAATTTATAATAAATGATGTCTTCAAGGTAGAGTGAGATTGCTACCTGCTTTTATAGCTGGTAGTGGGAAAACTGCAGACATGATGAGTAATAACTTATCTCATTAGTTTTCCCAAGCATGTTTTAAGCAATAAACACCTGATTTGAAATTTTGGGGTGCACAGAAACACCTTGGCCTTCCGTGGAACATATCTGCCCCCATAATACCCCAACTTTTGACAATTTCATCCTATTTTTTATCTAGTGAATTAGGACATTCTGAGTATGGCTTTACTTTTCTATGCGCTAATATATATATATGCCACTTTGCTTTTCTCTCATCATGGAATTACATTTAATGAGAAAAATGCATCTATGTGGCTTGTGAATGGAACACAAATGTAATTTCAGAACATTTGTCTGTAATTGGAGGGCCCCTGCCTACAAGTTACAAAGACAGGGTGACCCTGCAGACTCTTGTTTTGAGAAAGTAACTACAAGTGCTTATATTCAGGCACTGTCAATATGTGAAAGTTTGTTCTGATGGGCGATTCGGAGAATAGCAATAATGATGTAATGACAGTGATAATCATAATGAAAGTGGTAGTGTTTTTGGAAAACAATGTTCTGCCTCATTCAAAGCCAACAAAGCAGGGACGCCAGGGGAGCCTGTTGGGCATAGAAACTGCCTACAATGAGCTGCAGTTCCTGCTGACCTTTTCAGCCAAACTCGCTACTGTTGCTAAGCTCCTTCAACCATCTTTCCAATATCTGCTGTGCCCAAAATACTTATTTTTATCAAAAACAAAGCAAAACAAAGCAACCCTGACCTTCCTACTATTAGCACTATCTTGACTGAAGAGAAGGGCTGCCCTCACCCAGTTACCTTCTAAGTTGGTTTCTGTACTAGAAGGAGGGCTGCCCTCACCCAGTCACCTTCTAAGTTGGTTTCTGTACTAGAAGAGCAGCAACTTCAGAAGATTCTTTTCCTGGGTTTGCAAGGGTGCCACAATCTCTCTTATATCCTTGGGGCTATAACCCTGACGGTTCTACCTATTGCTGGGAAGGCAGTTCTATATTCACAGCACGTAATAGGAGGTATTCATACTCAATAAGGGAGCCCAAGTTGACTAGAGAAGCAAACAAATCATTTGAATATTCTCAAATTTAGGTAGGAAAGTGGTTTTGTGCCTTACACAAAGAACCCCAAATTGTCAAGTTATTTTTTTTCACTCTTCTACATGCCTCCTTTCTCCTTACTCTTTGCAAATTAGTACCCTTCACCTGGCTTATCCTGCTATCTGTAGGAGGACCATGCTCTCATTCAGCTTTCAGGATAAGAGAATAAAATCCAGAATAGTAGTACGGTTAATATAGCCGTGTTGACAAGTATGTCAGCTAGGAGCCTGGATAGTACCTCCAGCAAAGCCCTAGAACATCCTCATGATGTCAGAGGCAGAAGTTCCCTGCTTTTTCTTTCTTTTTCCTTACTCTAGGAAAAACAAAAAACAAAAACAAACCCAGAAAAACTACATCAAAAACAAATAAATCTAAAAATGCTGATTTTCCCCCAGATGACCTGGCAAATTTATTTCTATTCTATCAGTCAATTACTCCCACAACAGTTACTCCTCACGAGCTATCAGATTATCACTAGGTACTATGAGAGCGAGATGCCCACGTTTTTGTCCTCCTGAGATTTATAATATAGTTGAGGTGGCAGGAGGTAAAGGCATGGATAGTTGTATGACAAAGCAAGCCACCAGCTAAAGACATGCAAACGATTCTGATTAAGTGTAAAATGGGATGGATATCATGGTTTCAGGAGATCAAAGAAGGCTTATATGAGCCTAGAGCATTACAGACATGACTAAGACAGAGTAGGGAGTTCTGGAAAGAGTAAAGAGAGGGTTAGGTACTGTTATGGGAAAAATAACATAAATAAGGTGGAGAAATATGAAGATTGTCCTCTTGTGATGAGATAATGTACTCAAAGTTGAAGCTTATATTGAAAAGTAGTAGCATTAGGTTGGAAAGATATATTTGGAAAAGATTAAGAACTTGAATTACAAGTCAAGAATCATCCTAAACTTTCACTTTCAGTGCAGTTGACAAAAAAGAACAAAGGAAGGAAGGAAGGTAAAGTAAAATATACACTACCTACCCAAAGATAGGTAGATAAAGATGTATACACATATACAAATGTGTATGCTTCTCTGCCCTTTATTTTAATAAAAGCTTAATTATCATGTTATGATGTAAGCACGAAAGTGGTACAATACAGTCTAAACAAAATTATCTATCTTTCAATTTATGACAAGATTTCTCTCACCTTATGTTATTTATATGTTTATGTAAATTTAACTTAATATCATATATAAAAATCACACATTTTTTAAAAGATTTATTATTTATTTATTGGCTGTGTTGGGTCTTCTCTAGTTGTGGAAAGCAGGGGCTACTCTCTGTTGTGGTGCATGGGCTTCTCGCTGCGCTGGCTTCTCTTGTTGCGGAGCATGGTCTGTAGGCTCACAGACCATGTAGTGCGGTGTGTGGGCTCATTTGTGGCTGGCGGGCTCTAGAGCGCAGGCTTAGAAGTTGTGGCGCACGGGTTTAGTTGCTCTGTGGCATATGGGATCTTTCCAGACCAGGGATCGAACCAGGTCCCCTGCATTGGCAGATGGATTCTTAACCACTGCGCCACCAGGGAAGTCCCTAGAAATCACATATATTTTTGGACTTTTATTTATTTGAATGCTTAAAAGGTTTAAGAAGCATAAACATGAATGAAACTCTTGTAAGACTGCTGAGAAAACATGCAATTGAATGGATCTAGTTAATGCAAATAATCACCAAGCTGCAATATATATGGAAGAATAAACTGCAAATATGTGTTTTAGCTGAGGCACTGCCATATGGAGGGTTGAATCATTGAACTTTTGTCTTATCTGAAAAGAAAGTGTTTGCTTTTATAATGAAAAATGCATATATATAAATGAATTAATATTTTATTGATAATGATTAAGATCTGTTAGAATGGTATATGTTATATTAGCTATATAACTGTTTAATTTTTTAGGAAGGTGTAGTATAGATAGTTGCCAATAAACTTTTTATATCATGGGATTTAAATTTGGTTGGTCGTCAGTTTTTAATGTGTCCGCCGATTTGTTGGAGCTGTCCTGCAACGTGAGAGCCTATAAGCAAGGGGGAAGCACAGGGAATGTCAAGCAAAAAGTGAGGTGGAGAAAACTGGGCTTTAGGAAGATTAGCCTGACAACAAAATGGTGTATAAATTGGAAACAGGAGTGACTAGATTCTCCCTGGATTGAAATCACTCTCATTAGCCAATGCTTAGCATTTTCTTATCATTCCCATCAGCATTCCAGTGACATTCCAATTCTTTTGTTTTATTCTGCCTAAATTTGTATTTGACCCTGTCCTACTGGGGAGCAGCAATTTGTATAGCTAGCTTTAAAGAACTTCAGGAAGAAACTGTCCTGATTTTTTTTTTTCACTCCTGCCCCTGACTTTTCCAGAAGATATACGAATGTGAGGTTTAAAGCAGCTCTCCAGTTCTCCCTGGTAGTAACTGCATTCCCTATTACTGACACTATCTCAGCATCAGTGGAGAATATACGAGGCTGCCAGCTCTTTCTTCTCTCCTGTCTTTGATCACTGCTCCTCTAAATAATATAAGAGATTTTCAGGATTGGGCTTTAGTGTCAATTTATCACAAAGGAAGCACTGTTACTTGTTATTGGTTCAAGCTGCATTCCTGTGGAGGCCTATTTTTGTATCAAAATTATTACCAACCTGGTAAATGATGAGGCTTCAGTGTATATTCAAATGATGTCACATCATCAGGAAAAATCCACCCAAAGAATACATTTAGGTATCAAGCCTTTGAAAGTTCTCTAGACTATGCAATCTCCAATTCCCCACCTCCAAATTGAATGAGAGAAGATTCTTTTAATTTAAACTTTAAAGTTTCTATTCAGTTCTGTAAGCAAAAGGAGGAAAGAAAAATAGAAGCTTTCAGGGAGATCTGTATCTCTTTTGCATAAGATGAACTAACCAGTAGCATTAGTTTAAACTGCAGTAGCTTTACAAACTAGTCAATTTAAGAGATTTCAGCCTAACCTTAGATGACACCAAATGCTCTGAGTTCCCAGAAACTTTTAAATAACAGCCATTAACATGAAAATGAAACTGACTACATAAAGGAGACTTCCATTTGTTAATGACACAGGTAACAATCCTTTTCTACCTAGAAGATGCAGAAGAGCAAATACATTAGGGTTTTTGTTATTTTTTTAATGATTACCTCCCTTCCTTCATCCCCCCCTCCCTTTCTCTCTTGTGCTCTCTTCTTCCCTCCCTCCCTCCCTTACCTCCCTCCCTCCCTCCTTCCTTCCTTTCTAACTTCTGTTAAAAGACAAACTGAGGCATATTAAGAATTTTAAGAGTTTGAGTAAATATCAGTTCTAATTGGGCTGTGCCAAACTGGAAGTGGTTAGGAGGTCACCACCTATACAAGTGCAGGGAGAGATTTCCCATAAGGAAAGGTGAAAGCAAAGTAAGGAACTTATTGATTGGCTATAGCTTAAAGCTAAATTGGCTGTTTGTGATTGATTGTCTTTATGTTTTAACCCTGAGCCCTTTACAAGCGTCAACTGAAACAAAATGCACAACGTGAGAATTGTGAGTTAAGTTTTATTTGGGGCAAAATGAGAACTATAGCCTGGGAGACAGCAGTTCAGAAAGCTCTGAGAAACTGCTTCAGAGAGGTGGGGGGAAGATCAGTGTTATATATGATTTTAGCAAAGGGGAGTACATGCAGTCAAGTACACATTTTGGTAGAGGCTTGCTGTCACAAGGAGCAGATGTCGTTGTTAATGATTTTAGTGTTTTTCTAGATAGGAGGAGATGCAAGAATTGGGCTCATAAAATCTTCCCCTGAAAATATCTAACTATCTAAAGGCCTATTCTGCCAGTTTTTCCCAGGGCACAGAGTGCCTCATTCCTGATCTCTACCTTGAACTGCTTTCAAGGTGTGTTGAAGGTCAGTGGTCACAGCAGCTCATAATTTAATCCTTGTAGAGGTAGATGTCAAGTGCCAATTTTTAGTTGGCAAAAGTTTAGATTTTGGGCTTCTTATGAGGCTGCCAGGGCATTAGAGCCACGTCAGTCAAATGGCTTCCTTGTTTAACTAATTTAATCCTTCCCTTCCTTCCATCCTTCTTTCCTTCCTTTCCTTCCTTACTTTCTTTCCTTTAAGCATTGAAGATTTCCTAAGAAGGATTCTCCCTCCAGGAGTGGAGGCACAAGACAGGATATAGATTTGGTGCTGTATCCTCACAAATGCAAGAAATAATTGTTCATTCGAACTAAGCTCCATCTTACCTAAATAGCATCTCAGCTGGTGTTGCTTTCTGTCTAATAAGAAAGAATCTCAAGGTATATATTATTATGGATTTTCCCATATTTTTGTCAGCTAATTAGAAGCTGAAATTTTTTTACAATTCAATGAGAGGAAGAGCTAAAGAGGTTAACTCACTACTGTTTTGTACTCTTTGTATTAAAATGTTTTCAAACTACTTAACATGCTTTAAAAATTTGTATTTATAAAATACTTAAAAATCTTTTAAGTTCTAATAATCCAACTACCATTAATAATAATCACATTATCTATAAAACACACCTTAGACTAGAGGAGTCATCAAGTGCATTATTTAAACTATCTAATGATATATTGTTTGCAAATGATTGTTTATTAAAGCATTATTTTTTCATTCACCACACAGTTTGAAAGCCATGAATCCATGATTTTGAAATACTCTTCTTAGCAAAAAAGAATGAAAAAAAAAAATGGCCTTGTTTAAATAAAAGGGCTTTGGTGTTGGGTACAATTTAAAACATGGTTTGAATTTGATTGGTGACCTCAAGAAATAGAAAAAAATAATAAGTCTAGTGTTGGCTTCTAATCAGTAAATAATTCTCATTTCAGACACCATAACTGATCTCTGGTAGACTGGACATCTTTGAACAAAGATTCCTAAGAGCTCATTAGAGCCTTATCTTCCTAAAAGTGAAATCATTTCCCAGATATGAGAGAAAGAACAGAAGGCACACTGGGGAATATGTGGTTGCCAAGCAAGTTGCCCAATTGATCTAAGTCTTTAAATGAAGTTGATTGATATATGGAAAAATGCATTACATTAATATATAAATCTGAAACATTAGATACAATGGAAGACAATATATGTGACAGAATACTAGTATTTTTCCATATATTCTCAGGTAACACTATTAAGACATCTAATAAGAAAAAATGGAAATTTTTTTATTGTCTTTGACTATATGTCAATCAATGACTAGGTAAAAAAGCCAACATGAAATTTTGAACAAGAAAGCAAATTTTATCTTACATCCTCTTAAACGTAGTGACATGAGATTCATGTCTATAATGGGACTATGGAAATGTATTATGTCTTCTAAAGATACAGTTTTCTTAGAGGGCTATTATTAACAATAGCAGGATCAAGTATTTCTGCAGCCATGGCCACATAAGAAACAGGCCATTTGGCCAACAGAACCTAGGAAGACTTTTTTTTTTGTCTGCTGATATTTTCCATGCCCCCAGATTAGGTAATGTCTCATACCAAACCTGATAGGGAGAGAGGATTTCAGAAAAATTTTATTACTATCTAAATGACAATTAATTTTTGAGTCTCCTCTCAATATAACCTCCTACCAATATTATGTTTACACTATATATATGGCTTTTAGGAGTCAAGGGAAAACCTCACTGTTTTCCTAAAAAAATCACCTTTTTATAAAAAACTTTTTATTTTATATTGGTGCATAGTTGATTGTGTTAGTTTCAGGTATACAGCAAAGTGATTCACTGATACATATACATATATCTATTCTTTTTCAAATTCTTTTCCCATTTAGGTTATTACAGAATATTGAGCAGAGTTCCCTGTGCTATACAGTAGGTCCTTGTTGGTTATCCATTTTAAATATAGTAGTGTGTACATGTCAATCCCAAACTTCCAATCTATCCCTCTCCCCTCCCACCATTCCCCCCAGTAACCATAAGTTCATTCTCTAAATCCGTGAGTCTGTTTCTGTTTTGTAAATAAGTTCATTTGTATCTTTTTATTCTTTTTTAGATTCCACATATAAGCAATATCATATTTGTCTTTCTCTGACTTACTTCACTTAGTGTGATAATCTCCAGGTCCATCCACGTTGCTGCAAATGGCATTATTTCATTCCTTTTAATGGCTGAGTACAACATCTTCTTTACCCATTCATCTGTTGATGTACATTTAGGTTGCTTCCATGTCTTGGTTATTGTGAATGGCACTGAAATGAACACTGGGGTGCATGTATCCCTTTGGACAATGTTTTTCTCTGGATATATGCCCAGGATTGGGATTACTGGGTCAAATGGTAGCTCTATTTTTAGTTTTTTAAGGAACCTCCATACTGTTCTCCATAGTGGCTATACCAATTTACATTCCCACCAACAGTGTTGGAGGGCTCCCTTTTCTCCACGCTTTCTCCAGCATTTATTGTTTGTAGATTTTTTCATGATAGCCATTCTGACTGCTGTGAGGTGATATCTCATTGTGGCCTTAATTTGCATTTCTCTAATAATTAGTGATGTTGAGCATCTTTTCATGTAGCTCTTGGCCATCTGTGTGTCTTCTTTGGAGAAATATCTATTTAGGGCTTCTGCTTATTTTTTGATTGGGTTGTTTGTTTTTTTTTGGTATTGAGCCACATGAGCTATTTGTAAATTTTGGAGGCTAATCCCTTGTAGGTTGCATCATTTGCAAATATTTCCTCCCATTCTTTGGGTTGCCTTTTCATTTTGTTTATGGTTTCCTTTGCTGTGAAAATCCTTGAGTTTAATTAGGTCTTATTTGTTAATTTTTGCTTTTATTTCCATTACTCTAGGGGACATCTGAAAAAAGATACAGCTGCAATTTATGTCAAAGAGTGGTCTGCCTATGTTTTCCTCTAAGAGTTTTATAGTATCCTGTCTTACATTTAGGTTTTTAATCCATTTTGAGTTTATTTTTTGTGTATGGTGTTAAAGAATGTTTTAATTTCATTTTTTATATGCAGCTGTCCAATTTTCCCAGCACCATTTATTGAAGAGACTGCCTTTCTTCCATTATATAGTCCTGCCTCCTTTGTCATGGATCAATTGATCATAAGTGCATGGGTTTATTTCTGGGCTTTCTATCATGTTCCATTGATCTATATCTCTGTTTTTTTGTGCCAGTACCATACTGTTTTGATGACTGTAGCTTTGTAGTATAGTCTGCGGTCAGGGAGCCTGATTCCTCCAACTTTGTTTTCTTTCTCAAGTTTGCATTGGCTATTCAGGGTATTTTGTGTCTCCAGACAAATTTTAAGATTTTTTTGTTCTAGTTCTATGAAAAATGCCATTGGTAATTTGTGGGGATTGCGCTGAATCCGTAGATTGCCTTGGGTAGTATAGTCATTTTGACAATATTGATTCTTCCAATCCAAGAACATGGTATATCTTTCTACCTGTTTGTGTCACCTCCAATTTTTCATCAGCATCTTATAATTTTTGGAGTACAGGTCTTTTGTCTCCTTGGGTAGGTTTATTCCTAGGCATTTTATTATTTTTGATGCCATGGTAAATGAGACTGTTTCTTTAATTTCTCTTTCTGATCATTACTGTTAATGTATAGAAGTGCAACAAATTTCTGTGTATTAATTTTGTATCCCACAAATTTACTGAATTCACTGATGAGCTCTAGTAATTTTTTGGTGGCATCTTTAGGATTTTCTATGTATAGTATCATGTTGTCTGCAAATAGTGACAGATTTACTTCTTTTCCAATTTGGATTCCTTTGTTTTTCTTCTCTGATTGTTGTGGCTAGTACTTTCAAAACTATGTTGAATAAAAGTGGCAAGAGTGGACATCCTTGTCTTGTTTCTGATATTAGAGGAAATGCTTTCAGTTTTTCACAATTGAGTATGATGTTAGTTGTAGGTTTGTCATATAGGGCCTTCATTGTGTTGAGGTAAGTTCCCTCTATGCCCACTTTCTGGAGAGTTTTATCATAAATGGATATAGAATTTTGTCAAAAGCCTTTTCTGCATCTATTGAGATGATCATATGTTTTTATTCTTCAATTTGTTGATGTGGTGTATCACACTGATTGATTTGAGGATGTTGAAAAACCCTTACATACCTGGGATAAATCCCACTTGATCATGGTGTATGATCTTTTTAATGTATTGTTGGATTCTGTTTGCTACTATTTTGTTGAGGAATTTTGTGTCTACATTCATCAGTGATATTGGTCTGTAGTTTTCTTTTTTTGGGGTATCTTTGTCTGGTTTTGGTATCAGGGTGATGGTGGCCTCATAGAATGAGTTTGGGAGTATTCCTTCTGCTGTAATTTTTTGAAATAATTTCAGAAAGATAGGCGTTAACTCTCCTCTAAATATTTGATAAAATTCACCTGTGAAGACATTTGGTCCTGGACTTTTGTTTGTTGGGAGTTCTTTAATCACAGTTTCAATTTCAGTACTTGTGAAATGGTCTGTTCACATTTTCTATTTCTTCCTGGTTCAGTCTCGGGAGATTGTACCTTTCTAAGAATTTGTCCATTTTTTCTAGATTGTCCATTTTATTGGCCTATAGTTGCTTGTAGTAGTCTTTTATGATCCTTTACATTTCTGTGGTATCTGTTGTAACTTCTCCTTCTTCATGTGTAATTTTATCGATTTGAGCTCTCTCCCTTTTTTTCTTGATGAGTCTGGCTAAAGGTTCTGGCTACAGGTTTTTGGGTTTTTTTTTTTTTTTCAATTTTGTTTATCTTTTCAAAGAACCAGCTTTTGGTTTCATTGATCTTTGTTATTGTTTTCCTTGTTTCTATTTCATTTATTTCTGCTCTGATCTTTATGATTTCTTTCCTTTTACAAACTTTGGGTTTTGATTGTTCTTCTTTCTCTAGTTGCTTTAGGTATAATGTTAGGTTGTTTATTTTTGATTTTTCTTATTTCCTGAAGTAAGATTGTACTGCTATAAACTTCCCTTTTAGAATTGCTTTTGCCGCATCCTATAGGTTTTGGATTATTGTGCTTTCATTTTCATTTGTCTCTATGTATTTTTCTGGTTCCCTCTTTGTTTCCTTCAGTGATCCATTGGTTGTTTAGTAGCATATTGTTTAGCCTCCACATGTTTGTGTTTTTTACAGTTTTTTTTTGTTGTTGTTGTTGATTTCTAATCTCATAGCGTTGTAGTCAGAAAAGATGCTTGATATGATTTCAATTTTTTTAAATTTAATAAGGTTTGTTTTGTGGCCTAACATGTGGTCAATCCTGGAGAATGTTCCATGTGCACTGGAGAAGAATGTGTATTCTGCTGCTTTTGGATGGAATGTTCTATAAATATCAATTAATTCTATCTGGTCTAAGTGTCATTTAAGGCCCTTGTTTTCTTATTGATCTTCTGTCTGGGTGATCTGTCCCTTGATGAAAGTGGGGTGTTAAAGATCCCCACTGTTATTGTATTATTGTTGATTTCTCCTTTTACGGTTGTTAGTATTTGCCTTATATATTGGGGTTCTCCTATGTTGGGTGCATATGTATTTATAATTATTATATCTTCTTCTTGGATTGATTCCTTGATCATTATGTGATCCTTCTTTGTCTCTTTAACAGTCTTTATTTTAAAGTCTATCTTGTCTGATATGAGTATTGCTACTCCAGCTCTCTTTTGATTTCCATTTGCATGGAATACTTTTTTCCATCCCCTCACTTTCAGTCTGTATATGTCCCTAGATCTAAAGTGATGTCTTGTAGACAGCATATATATGCTTCTTTTTCTTTTCTTTCTTTCTTTTTCTTTTTTTTTGTAGCATTCAGCCAGTCTATGTTTTTTGGTTGGAACATTAAATCCATTTACCTTTAAGGTAATTATTGATATGTATGTTCCTATTGCCTTTTTCTTAATTGTTTTGAATTTCTTTTTGTAGGTCTTTTTTCTTCCCATCCTCTTTTGCTTTCTTCTCTTGTGATTTGATTACTATCTTTAGTGTTCTGTTTGGATTCCTTTTTCTTTTTTGCACACATGTCTATTGTAGATTTTCAGTTTGTTGTTACCATGAGGATTTGATATAGTAGACTATATATAAACAAGATTGTTTTAAGTTGCTGGTCTTTTAATTTCAAGTGCATTTCCAATATCCTGTGTTTGTGCTCTCCTCTTCTCACAATTGGTGGTTTTGATATCATATTTGGGTGCAGATGATTTTCTGCCTTTATGTTTGCCTTTACTGGTTAGCTTTTCCATTCATAATTTTCTTGTTTCTAGTAGTGGCCTTTCTTTTCTGCTTAGAGAATTTCCTTTAGCATTTGTTGCAAAGCTGGTCTGGTGGTGCTGAATTCGCTTAGCTTTTGCTTGTCTGGAAAGCTTTTTGATTTCTCTGTTGAAACTGAATGAGAGCCTTGCTGGGTAGAGTATCCTTGGTTGTAGGTTCTTCCCTTTCATCACTTTAAATACATCATGCCACTCCCTTCTGACCTGCAGAGTTTCTGCTGAGAAATCAGCTGATAACCTTATGGGAGTTCCCTTGTGTGTTATCTGTTGCCTTTCCCTTGTTGCTTTTAATATTTTTTCTTTGTCTTTAATTTTTGTCAATTTGATTACTATGCGTCTCAGTGTGTTCCTCCTTGGGTTAATCCTACCTGGGACTCTCTGTGATTCCTGGACTTCAGTGCCTCTTTCCTTTCCCATTTTAAGGAAGTTTTCAGCTATTATCTCTTCAAATATTTTCCCAGGTTGTTTCTCTCTCTTTTCTCCTTCTGGGACCCTAACATTATAGGGGCCCCAGGAGGAGAAGAGAAAGAGAAATGACCTGAGAAAGGACCTGTGAATGTTGGTGTGTTTAATGTTGTCCCAGAGGTCTCTTAGACTGTCTTCATTTCTCTTCATTCTTTTTTCTTTATTCTGTTCCACAGCAGTGATTCCAACATTCTGCCTTCCAGGTCACTTATCCATTTTTCTGCCTCAGTTATTCTGCTATTGATTCCTCCTAGTGTATTTTTTCACTTCAATTATTATATTGTTTATCTGTTTGTTTGTTCTTTAGTTCTTCTAAGTCTTCATTAAACATTTCTTGTATCTTTTCAATCTGTGTCTCCATTCTTTTTCTGACATCTTGGATCATCTTCACTATCATTACTCTGAATTCTTTTTATAGTCGATTGCCTTTCTCCCCTTCATTTAGTGATTATTCTGGGGTTTTATCTTTTTACTTCATCTGGGACATATTCCTCTGCCATCTCATGTCTAACTTTCTGTGATTTCAGTTTCCATTCCATAGGCTACAGGGTTGTAGTTCTTCTTGCTCCTGCTTTTTACCCTCTGGTGGATAAGTCTAAGAGGCTGGTTCCTGCCTGCTTGTGGGTGGAGCTTGGTCTTGTCCATCTGGTGGGCAGGGTCATGCTCAGGAAGACTTTAAGCAGCCTGTCTGCTGATGGGTGGAGTTGGGTTCCCACCCTGTTGGTTGTTTGGCCTCAGGCTTCCCAGCACTGGATCCTACAGCCTGTTGGGTAGAGCTAGGTCTTGGGGGGAAATGGCTGCCTTCAGCAAAGCTCATGCTAGGTCTGCTGCTGCCAGTGTCTTTTTTCCTGCAGTGAGCCACAACTGCCTGTCACCGTCACAGGAGATCCTCCAACATTAGCAGGTAGGTCTGGCCCAGTTCTTATGAGGTCACTGCTTTATTCCTTGGGTCCTAGTGCACACTAGACACTGTGCATGCCCTCCAACAGTGGAGTTTCCATTTCCCCCAGTCCTGTGGAATTCCTGTGATCAAACCTTGCTTCCCTTTAAAGCCAGATTCTCTGGGGGCTCCTTCTCCCATTGCCAGACCCCCAGGCTGGGAATCCTGACATGGGACTCAGGACTTTCACTCTTATGGGACAACTTCTGTGGTATAATTATTTTCCAATTTGTGGGCCGCCCACCCGTCAAGTATGGAATTTTATTTTTATCATGATTGCACCCCTCCTACAGTTTTGTTATAGCCTCTTCTTTGTCTTTGAGTGTAGGGTATCTTTTTTGGTAGGTTCCAGCATTTTTTAATTGTTGATGGTTGTTCAGCAGTTAGTTGTGATTTTGGTATTTTTGTAAGAAGGGGTGAGCTCACATCCTTCTACTTCACCATCTTGTCATCAAGTCCCCTGAAAAATCACCTTTAATATTCTAAATAATCCATAGTGAGAGTCTTTTATTTTCCATTCCAAGTCTCGGACATTCTAAATATATTTGGTATATAGGGTAAGCGATAACCTCTCTCTTTCACCTGCAACCTTGTTTATTGAATGTGTGGGAGGAGGAAGAATTGGAAGTAACTGTGGGAAGAAAATTTGACTAATTATGCTTATTTGAAAGGAGAATTCTAATTCGATTAAGTGGAAAGAAAAGGAAAAAGAACAATCAGTTGAATATAATAATACCTTAATGAAAAATGCAAGAATTAATAAAAATTAAGTACTTAACATAGCATTTGCCATAGTAGATAATCAACAATGAGAGTTTCCTACCTTCACTTTCCCTTTTCTATATTCCAAATATAGTTTCCAAAACTTGACCAGAGGCAAGAAGTTTCAACTCTACTGGAAAAATAAACAAAAAATTGTGAAATTCCTAACTTTTTGACAGTTGCAGTCTCACAGAAGACAAGAGGAATAATGCAAAAAACCCTGATATGGGATATTATTTTGTTTAACAAACAAAATAAAACAGGTTTAATTCAAATGTGCAGGAACTTGTGTAGAAGTTCATGATAATGAACAAAGATAAAGATAGATGTGGTTAGATGTATAAATGGTCTAATGAAGTGAAAGTGTGTGACTTTGGAGTTAGACAGATGTGGACAATTTAATCTCTCAGAGTTTTAATTTCTTCATCAATAAAATAAGAATGCCAACTTTTAAGGTCACTATAAGGATTAAATGAGATACTGTTGGTAAAAGCTAGGTAATACCTAGTAACTACTAACAACTCAATTTACTGTGCTTTTCTTTTAGGTTAGGAACATACATTTCAAGTTACTTTAAAGGAAAGATTAGTATGGCACATGATAAGAGACTTTGGGAAAGAATGTGGCTTATACAAAAATTCTGGAAAATGGCATCGGGACTACACAATTGCAAATGATCCATGAGAAAAACAAAGTATTCAAAGAAATCCTGCATTTGCTCAGAGGGATATATGATTAGTTTAAATTTTTAAATAATGTGAATAATTTGGAAGAGGGACACAAAACCAATAACACACACAAAAGATTGGCATAACCTATGAATTATTTAAAAAGATGAACACATAAAATGATGAGATTTGGTGGGTGAAGCATTCAAAGAGAAAAGAAAACAAGAATTTTAAATCCACATCCTCAGCAGGCTGACCAACAAGGAAGTGAGGGATGTGCCTGTGCTTAGGGGAAAGGATCAAATGTCTGAGAGGCTGCAAACCAATAATCACCTTCAGGAATATGAATGGCCTTCACACTAGGTATGGAAAAGCAGGATAAAGAGGAATTATACCTTAGGATAAGAGAGGAAAAACTTGAAGAGTAACATTCCATTTTAACTTATTCTTAAGTAGATATTTATCCCCTACCAGGCATGTAGAAATGTGCTGGTAATAAAGTGGAAACAAAGCAGTTATTGTTGCTGTTTTTGTGGAGTTTATAATCTAGTGGGGAGACAGTAAATGAATAATTATGTAGATAAATATAAACAGCTTAAGTCTGAAAACTTCCAGGCCAGAAATATTTCAAAATTCAATTTTTTTAGATGTTATAAAGGCAATATATGTATATATTGCATATTCAAACAAACAAACAAAAAGCCAACAACATGGATCATTTGCAATTGTGTAGTTCCGATGCCATTTTCCGGAATCTTTTGTATAAGCCAATGCCCTATAATCAATGACATTAAAATTTCTCCAATAAAATGTAGGAATAATCACCAAAAGTCAGGTTAAAAATTATAAATATCATTAATGTATATAGAAATAAATTATAAATTAAATGGAGATGATAAGCATTTTATTGCTTTTTAATTCTAATTTTTTTTTTTAAGTTTTAAACATACACAGATTCAAACTAATTAGACTTGTGCTATACATTCCATAAATGTTTACACTATCTGTTTGCATGAGGTTCTTAAAGAAAGGGCTACATCAGTGTGAAGGGTAGTGGAATATGCCATCCCAAAATATGCAGTTTTGGCATAAGGATTATTTTGAGCTGAAGGCAATTGAGGAGAAAAAGATACAAGAAAAGCTCTGTACCTTCTATTTGCCTAAAAGCAGAACATAAATTTGTAAATGTGTCCTCCCTCCCCTCTCTATCAGGAAGGACAGAAGCTATCCTTATCAGCCCAGGGTCCACACCAAATTTGCCTCAGAAAAGTCAGTAACTAGCCCTTATCTTTGATTTGTTCCCCTGTATGTTTACCTTCCCACAATTTGCCAACTTAGAAACTCAAAGAAGTCCTTTGTCATGTCAATTCTCTAAAAATTTATTGTGCCCTTTTGTTGTTGTTAAGATGCTGTATAAGCACAAGTTCTAACTACCCCTTTGAGTTACTCATCTCTGAGTGTTCCCATATTTATGTGCTATCCACATGTTAATAAATTCCCCTTTGCTTTTCTCTAGCTAATTTTCTTTTGCCAGTCTAACTTACAGGGCACCAGCCAATAACTCTAAGATGGGTAGAGAGAAAATTCTTTTTTCCTCTCCTACAAGTGTCAAAATTGTCACTTATATTAGTTTGGAGTGGGACAGAGTAAAACTCTGTAGTCACAAGGCTGAATGACTCATTGAGAGAAATTAAATGTCAAAACGTTTCTTTTTACAAGAAGTTCAAGAGAGAAATTTGTGTCCAGAAATGATAAAATTTCAATTTTTTTTTTTCATGATAGCTTTCTTGCAATGGGCTTGTGCTGCTAGAAAATATTTCTTGTCCACATAATAACACACAGATTAATTGCATCTCTCTTCCAAATATCTCATGCTGGTTTTCTCAGTTCTCACTATCTTCAGCTGGTGTGTGCCCACAAAGTTGCCTTGTAGGAAATGTATCCCTCGTACCTTATCTTGTTGATGTTCTCTTGTGGGCTACGTTTAAGGTTTTTGTAGGAACAGAACGCCAGTCCAACAGCATTATAAACTTGCTTAGGAAGCAGGTTTTTTTTTTTTTTTCTCAGATATTATTCTATCAAATCCATCAGTGTAATTTTCAGCTGCATCATCATTTATGTAAACCCCTTTCCAACAGCTTTTCTGAAACTTTATGCCATGATACTCCTTAAATTTTCTGTAGACAACTTTCTAAATATTCCTTTCATCTTCAATTTTCAGTTTTTCTTGTTGGGTCCTAGCTTGTTCATGACCAACAAACCAGTTAATAGCTATGTTTTCCTAATGTCAAACTCACTTGAAGCAAATGGTTAAGATGTTTTAGATTTTGCCATAGGCATTTTATTTTTATGTTTTATTGTTTTTTATTTATCGTGGTCACTAAAATCCTTCAGCAACTTGTCTTTGCCTATTTTTAAGCCTTACATGCTACCCTACCCTTAAATAATATGCACAAAATAGAAAAAAAAATGCCACAAAATACTCATTCTCAACGGAGGCATCTGGGGTGAGGTAGTGGCATTGAGACATAACTAATGGCTTAGATTAGTTCAGGTTAAAAGAAGACGTTAGCACAAACTTTAAGAAAAAACTTAAGTGGTTCAAAGCCTTTTAGGTGTTGGGATTTGGGGATACTGTGGGGTCTTTTAACCAAACTGTTTACATGTCTAGGTCCATATGAGTTATATCTCATGGAGTGAAATAATTTGCAATGCCATCTATGTCACCATTTAGTATATTTGAAAAATTATAGTTATTTAGGACAGGAAATGTGCAAAAGCATCAATCTCCAAAAAGAGGAAAAGTATACTGCAGACAAAAATTGCAGAAAAGAATTTTGAGTGTCTACTATTGGCAACACTCTCAGTCTTCTGATGATCAACGAATCCATAACTCAGGGGATGCTAGAGCAGAAGCTGATTTGCTCATGAGGTTGTTTTGAACTCAGCTCCCAAACTGAATGCTTCTTTCACTCTGTCCACTGTGTAGCTGACCAATCAATTCCTTTCCCCCTTGCCCACTATTCTGCTTCTGTCATTTTCTAATATATGTTAAAACAAGGCAAAATTTAACGCAATAGTAGGAAGAATTGTCTTACCATTAGATTTTTTCAAAAGTGGCATAGACTATTTTGAGCAATAGTAAGCTACCTATCAGCAATAGTTTAAAAAGTGGAAAAGTTGGGTCTTCCCAGGTGACACAGTGGTTAGGAATCCACCTGCCGATGCAAGGAACATGGGTTTGAGCCCTGGTCCTGGAAGATCCCACGTGCCACGGAGCAACTAACCCATGCGCCACAACTACTGAGCTTGTGCTCTAGAGCCTGCGAGCCACAACTACTGAGCCCATGTGCTGCAACTACTGAAGCCTGCACGCCTGGAGCCTGTGCTCCACAGCAAGAGAAGCCACTGCAATGAAACACCCTTACACCACAATGAAGAGTAGCCGCTGCTCACCACAACTAGGAAAAGCCCATGCGCAGCAACAAAGACCCAACACAGCCAAAAATAAATAAATAAAGTGGAAAAATTGCTGACTGAAGCTACAGTTTCAACCTCTTCCAAACCACTGCTTCTTCATTTTGCACTCCAGGCTATTCCTCTCTTTTCCATTCAGCCTGAATGATCACTGCTTGGCCCCAGGACTCTTCTTATATGATTGTTGCCCATTAGCAGACCAAGACTTGAAGCCCGTTGTGCCCCGACCCTACCCCTCAATCTAGGCTGCAGCTTCTAGTCGGTCCTGTGTCAGAAAGTAAACACATCGACAATCAGCATAAATGTGCTCAGGTACCCATTACCAAACTTTCTTTCCCCCTCTGCCCTGCCTCTTTCTTCTGGATTGCTATGGCATTATAAGGTGGTAGATCAAAGAACTGTGAACAAAATCAGTGAACAAATTTGTCCACGATATCTTGTAGAATAAAATAGTATAATTGTTTCCTTTATGGGCTTTCACATGCTACCCAGTGTTGAGTAACATCTAGAGCCCTAAATACGTTGCTACTCATGTTTATATCAATAACTCAAACAAGAATATAAAAACATTTATAAAGTATGCAAATAATACTAATCACAGGACATGACAAAATAAAGTTTGGGCCAAAGTAATAAAATAACATTTAGTAAGGATAAATGTTAATTTTATTTGATACCAAAAATATGTATAAACTCTTTAATATGAAAAAGTAATTTATCCTGGGCCCCATCAGACAAGTTGATGCCCTTAACAGTATATTCAGTCAATAATTTTTCCACTTTTTAAAACATTGTTGATGGGTAGCTCACTATTGCTCGCTATTGCCTATGCCACTTTTGAAAAAATTTAATGGTAATACAGTTCTTTCTATTATTGGTTTAAATTTTGCCTTGTTTTAACATATATTTAACTTCTATCTTTGGATAGTAGCTATTCAGACATTTGAAGAGAGCTCTCAAAAGAAATAGCTATCACATCATTTGTTCTTTTTTTTTAAGATTTATTTTTTATTATTTATTTATTTATTTATTTATTTTTGGCTGCTTTGGGTTTTTGTTGCTCTGCATGGGCTTTCTCTAGTTGTGGCAAGCAGGGGCTACTCTTCGTTGCGGTGTGCGGGCTTCTCATTGCAGTGGCTTCTCTTGTTATGTAGTATGGGCTCTAGGTACATGGGCTTCAATAGTTGTGGCTCATGGGCTCTAGAGCGCAGGCTCAGTAGTTGTGGAGCACGGGCTTAGTTGCTCCTCAGCATGTGAGATCTTCCTGGCCCAGGGATCGAAGCTATGTCCCCTGCATTGGCAGGTGGATTCTTAACCATGCCACCAGGGAAGCCCATATCATTTGTTCTTTATGCTTCTTCCCAGTTCCTTTGACAGTTCCGTAAGACATCTCCTTAAATCCCTTATTCTTGTCCTTCACCCCAGAAATACTACAGTATGTCTCAAAGTGCAGGACGCAGAAATTAACACATCAAGAGGATGTGATTGCCAGTTGACCCACAAGCTGGACCTGGACAATGGGAGTCTCCTTCCCCCTCCTCTGTCCTTGGAATGTACGTTCTGATCACACTGTTCCTATAGTCAGAGCTGTTTCGAGGGTGCAACCTTGAGAGAGTAAGGTGTTGTTGAGGCCATCTGGACTGTGATTGAGACTGTACCCAGTTAAGACCTCTCTATAAACTTCTAAAATTCTTACAGGTGGATGCAGAGATCTACTCATCTTGTCGCTGCTCAAGACAAGTCTTGTACGTAAGTTCCCTTTCTTATTGAAACTGCCACCTACCAATCCGGAGTGGTCTGCCTCTTTCTTGGGTCTCTCTTGCTGTCTGTGTATGTAGACCAGTTTCAGATTTCACCTGGAAAGCTCTTAAGGTTGTGAACCAACACACATACTTCAGATGGGAGCTTATAAGCACATAATAGAATAGTTATCTTATTTCCTTTTTTCTGAATAATTTATCTGTTAATAAACATAATCTTATGCTACATAATGGCAGGGTAGGGATATAGACCTAGTTGGGAGATATATATATATACACACACATATATATATACACATATATATATATCTGAAGTTCTTAACTGAGTTCAAGCTTACTATGAGGCAATTCTGTGATACAGCTGATCAACCATTTAAGCAAATTCAATGGCATTTGTAAAGGTATGATATCTAGACCTTAGAAATCAATACGCTTATTACACACTGCACTGATACCATATCTGGAATATTGTTTCCATTCTTAGAAAATATTTACTGTTGGGATCTTGACAAACCAGTGTACATTCAGAAAACAGTAGCCAGGAAGATAAGGGCAGTCTCATAACCACATAACCTGAAGAACTGCTGGTGTAACATGGCATCTCAGGTCAGGAGAAGAACTCACCAGGGATGCTGCCATCAAAACTCTGAACTGTGACACCTGGAAGATAGTCGTCTATTGTGGTCATTCCATAAAGCAGACTAGACAAATGGGTGAAAGCTACAGGGAGGCAGGATTTGGAATAGGTACTTTGACATGTGGTAAATTCACAATCACTGCACGTGTTCAGGTAGAGGTGGATTTGTACGTAGCAAGAATAATGTGTTATGGATTCAGACCTTAGATGACAGTTTGAGTAAATCTCTAACTTCCCTTCAAAAGCTAAGCTACTAGAATTTCCAATACGAAAAATTTCCCACCAGTTTAAGAAAAGAACGGGTATATTGGTAGTGAGGTAACATAGAGGCAGAAAACAAAAGCTATACATGAATCATGCAACACTCCTTTGAGACAGAGAAGAAGGGCTTGTCTGTAGTGATAGACCATCCTTTCCCCTGGTCCACTATGAAGTTAACCTCTGGCAGGTCATTTCCTACCAACCTCTTCTGAGATTTCTGACCACTCTGCCCTGTCCCTTCTGGTGTCTGATGCTCCCAGAAGCTTCAACTTTGGGAAGCAACAGGGAGGAGGGTTTTCATTCCCTCCATTAGTTATCTTACAGTATAACCTCTGGAGGCCCCTTTGATAGTGTTTTTTCTATATTAAGTTATAATTTTTGATGAAATATTATATGTCACTGAAATCACTAAGAAAAATTATGTATGTTAATATACATTCATACATGCATTTAATCAAGCAGATACAAATATTTATTTCAAGCGTCACTCTCAAGTCATTTCTCAAAGCAGGCAAAAGTTAAGATTTTTCATTTCTCTGTTCTTACTAAGTTAGAAATTAAATTAGTAAGAATGGAAGTTAGGTATGAAATAATAAAAATGTAAGATTCTAAGCAGATGATAAATTGGGTAGGCCAGTGAAGAATAAAAGTTCTCAGAAACACTCATGTACCTGAGTCAATATGATCTATAATAATTTTAAAATACTAGGTGTTAAAGAAGTATTACAATTAGTATTTGATGTTCCTGTCCTTTTTAAAAAAATTATGGTTTTCCTGGTAGTAAACAAGTGTGGCAGGTGTTTCTTTCTTCTTTACAGAAAAAGAAAAAAAGCAAAAAACTGCTATACCAAGTAGTTGGTAGGTTTAATATTAGATAATTTTTTAAGAGTTTCCATAAGGTGAGAAAAGCTGAAGTCATCATTGTAAGTGGCCTTCCTCTCTCTTACCATTTTAACCATGTCTTGGTATGTAATTAATAAGGAGACTATAAAGATATAAACCCCTTAAGCAATCCATATAGAGAGAAGTGCTTATGGGTGTAGGTCTTTGGTACTTGACCATCCGTTTCCCAAAAGTAGTGTTGGTGAGAAATTCTAGAGAGATAAAGCCTGTGATCAGAGAACTTAGGGATGATTGCCATGCTCTGGCGGCTCTGCTTCTCTTATTTAAGCCAACAACAAAGAAAAATGGCACTGTTCGGCTATGTGCATCTCAAGTAACAGGTGCTCTCCAGAATGATAATGATGCCCTGAGAATTAAATCATGACAACATTATGGGATGGCAAATAAGAAATAGAATGTAATGGGATAGCCATGACTTGGCTATTGTAAAACCTATGTGCCAATATTTTGTTCGTAAGATCATGTATCGATAGTTCACTCTCAGTTGAATTAGTAAATGTGAGTAAAAAGTATTGGAATGCTAACTTGCCAAACTAATTTTGTGCAGTGGCATAGATTGCATGTTTTTGATATATTTGATAAAACAGTGAAGCTAACTGATCATGCAATTCCATTGAGCAGAAATATTTCCAGAACAAACACAGCAAAGAGAAATAAGTATGTCTGTCTGATTACGAACCTGTAACAAATTTGAGGATTGAGATGCATCAAAGTGAAACTCGTCATTTCGGTGACAGGTATGGCTGTGCGTGCACTAGTTACACATCTTAAATTACTGGGGATTTGTTCTGCATGGGCTGCTTTTGTTAGTTCAGAATAGAGTCATCCTGCATACCTATGGCAAAAACATAGAGTTTTTTTTCTAATACCAGTGATAGGTAATTTAAATATTTATAAGTGAACATTATTATAACCATGAATAATAAGAAAACAGGAAAGATAAAGGAATACCTACTCATACTCTGCTCAAAATTAGTAACGTAAAAGCCTGCAGCCTTATTTGCTGAACATTGTGACCAACAAGATAAGGTTTGGAGCTAAATTATGTGGTAAGTGCACTACAAAACAGTATAGAATGTCCAGAACATCAGTCTCCTCCACTGTACTTCCCACTTTACCTGTTTTTCCTCCTTGTCTTCTCCAAGTCCTGAAAGCTTCTGATGTGTGGTAGAATCTGTTCCTAATGCATTTCAAAGCCAGAAGCACATATCTGCTTACTGAAGCATGTTAGGGAAGCATGTTAGGGTCCTCAGAGTCCTTTATTACTTTTCAGTTCCCTTCCAATATCATTACCAAATACTCCTTCTATCTCTTGACTCTTCAGCTCCAATTTCGCTTCTGCTAATTTCATCCCAAGGCAAAAACAGACCACGATCTAGTGGTTAGAGCACGAGGTGTGGCAGGAGCTCATTTGGTGTCTCTGGTTCCCACGGAGGGACTGATTCACTACATGGCCCTGGGCGAGTTACTTAGCCTCCATTGCCCCATGTGAACCTGAGTCTTAATAACACCTACCTCACCAGGGGTTATGAGAATTCGTTAATAAGCTATCATTATCAGTCTTCATTATGCACCTGTGTGCAACCCCAAACAATCCCTCTTGTTCTAATTGAGCAGCATAGTGTGTGTTTTTTCCTGTGGTTTTATTTTTTATGTGTGGGGAGGGACCACTGTGTGCTCCCTTTACTCCTGCTCAAGATGGCTATTAGGACCAGATCACTTTATCTGGGTAATTCACCTTCGTGGAATTTTTTAAGTCATACAGCAACCTAGATATTGACACTGAGAAATTAAAATGATGATTATTAGGCTGGGTTCCCATCCGTTGCAAAGTGACAGGCTCATTTTTCTTTCTTCAAAACTGCCAGCTAGCTGGCCTCTTTGCTTCTCAATGCAGCAAAGTTTTAAAGAACTGAGGAACATTACCCAAGCCACAGTGCAATAACTCTAATAAACTGCACCTGTGGATGACTCGCTGGTTTATTTATATACTGTATCACAGGTCATTAACAGAAAATAACCCACTGAGATACAACATTCTTGTTTACAGTGAGGTTCTGGTGGTGACAGCAGGAATATAAAACACAAAATCAACAGGGAACACTGAACTAATAAAAAGACAAGGGTCTATAAAGCATAGAAAAAAAACAAAGCCAACTGTGCAGACAAAAATAAAATAAAATAAACTTCCATCATAAAACAATCAAAAGCTATGGTATATTTATAGAGACCAGGGACCCAAAGACCTACTGAGCTGGAATATTTATGGGTGTCAGATTGAAAGCCAGGAAATCTGTGCACTGTTGGGAATGAAAACTTGATCAGTTAGATATAGGCTTAGAAAAACAGATTTGTTTCCTCATCTTTCAGTTGTTCTTATCAAACTTTTCAGCCAATAGGCGTTCAGCTATCTTAGCTATTAGGTTCTGGAATTACCTTTCAAGAAGTTAATGTATGGTTAGTTTAGAAAACACTTGCCAAGAAATTTTTATGCTAAAAAGTAAAATTTTGACCTCACTTTCACTATCATGCTACTTCTCAACCTTTATTGCTGAAAATAATGGAACATTTCTTTACAAGGGGTTGATCACTGGTAAATAGTATAACTTTAAATTTTACTGAGACCATTTGTCTTGATAAAACTTCCCTACTCCTGAATCACAGTATTTGAAATTTTATACTTTAATTTTATATTTAATGCTACATCCCTCTACCACTCATCTCTTAAACGCTAATAATTTTAAGATGAGTGATGCAAAATTTACAACATATGTTATTATAACAAATATTTAGGTGATTCTGGAAGTAAAGAAGAATAAGGGAAGAAAGAAAGGGAGGAAGGGAGGGAGGGAGGAAGGGAGGGAAGAAGGAGAAAAGGAAGAAAAATGGAGAGAGAGAAGGAGGAAGGGAAGGAGGCAGGCAGGTGAGTTGGACTCTGAAAAGCACATGTTTTACTTCTCATTCCTGAGACTGGTTTTAACCATAGCCCTTTCAATGTGGATACAGTGACAGTGATGCAAACAGCACTTGATTTTAATCAGATTATCTAGAGAGTTGCTGCACAGCAATTCTTAATCATCCTGAGACACAGCTGAAGTTAGTCTTATTGCTTGCAGGTTTCTGCCTCTTGAACATAGCATCTAGTTTTGTAACAAGTTTTTATTTTCTACTGTGTGCAAAACAAATGAAAAGAATAAGATGAAACCCATTACCTAGGAACTTATATATTCAGAAGCGAAACTCCATGAAGGCAGTGACTGTTTTGCTCACCACTGTATCCCCAGCACTTAGAATAACTGCAAGCACATGGTAAATAGTCAAAAAAAAAAAAAAAAAAAAAAGTATGTCTTAAATGAAGGAAAGAGTGAATGAATGAATGAATGACATAGAGATGAGAAATGACATTAGGACTATATAAATGTAAGGACAGAAAGAGTGTTTGTATATAAAGAATCCAGTTCAGTATCTATCAAATATAACTGCTCAATTAAATAGTAGCTGTTCATTTTTTTAATTGGAAACTAATAATACTGGAAAATTTTGTTGGAAGTAGCAGACTTCCTGAGTCAACAAGAGAAGGTTGGTTTAGGGACTTCCCTGATGATCCAGTGGTTAAGACCTCACCTTCCAGTGCAGGAGGTGTGGGTTCAATCCCTGGTCAGAGACATAAGATCTCACTTGCCTTGCAACCAAAAAAACCAAAACATAAAACAGAAGCAATATTGTAACAAATTCAATAAAGACTTTAAAAATGGTCCACATCAAAAAAATCTTAAAGAAAAAAAAAGAGAGAGAAGTTTGGTTTAGGATGAATAAAGATTACCAAAGGAAAACAATCTAAGAGAAAAATTGTATTATCTGGAGAACCAAGAGATAAAAAATGCATAGTACATACTTTGTGCAGGTAAGTGTTGCTAACATCTCTAAAATGATCAGTGGTGAGCCCATCTCCAATACTGGAAGTTGTTATCAGATGCCTTTTTTAAAATGACATGGGAGAAGTCCTGGGGCAGAGTCAAGATGGCGTCATGGGAAGACATGGAGATCGTGTCTCCCCACAAATAGATTGGTTGCCGGAGGCCGGAGGGGGACCTGAGGCCCAAGCAGACTGCAGGAACCCCGGAGCAACCGGGTAGTACCTGGGGGAAGTCGGGGGGGGGGGGGTGGAAGGAGAAGCGGGAGGGGACCAGCACCCCCGAGGGTAGCCTGGGTGAGGGAGGAGGTTTCCACCTGGAGGGACCATTGGGGGCTGGGGAGATCAGGGAAACTGCAACTGGGTTTCTCCTGCCCAGGAGGCCAGGAGGCCTGCTGAGCTCCCTGGCTTGGGGGCCTGCTGGGCTTCCCAGTGGGATCCTCTACCCTCCAGGGCCCCCTCCAGGCTGCCTGGGTCCTGGGGGTATGGGAAGGATGGAGGAAGGGAGAAGAAGTGGAGAGGTGGACAGGTGGGGGAGGGGGCTTTGAGGTTGGGGGATGGGGAGGTGAGAGGGCGTTTCACCTGCCCTCGTGACCAGGGAGGCTGACTGGGCTCCCCAGCCTGGTCCTTCACTCTCTGGGCCCCCCTCCTGCTTGAGGGTCCTGGGGGCATGGAGCGGGGAGGGAGAGAGGCAGGCAGTGGGGGTGGGAAGGGATCTCTCCAGGTCAGAAGAATAGGGGAGGCGCCACCAGGTATTTCTTCCTGGCAGGTCCTCCACCTTCCAAGGCTCCTCCCAGCCTTAGTCCTAGAGGTACAGGAGGGAAGCAGTGGGGGGAAAAGAAGAGAGATGGAAGTGGGGAGGGACCCTCTGGGATCAGAGGATCAGTGGAGGAGCAGAAGGCATTTCCACTGCCCACTGGCCCGGAAAGCCTGCTGAGCTCCTGGGCCTGGTCTCCAACTTTCCAGGGTCCCCTCCCAGATGCTTTGGTCCCAGGGACGTTGGCGCACGGCAGGGGAAGAGGAAGAGAGGCAGACTGGTGTCGGGACGTTCCAGGAGCAGAGGACCAGGGGAGGTGCGGAGGATCTTTCCCCGCCCACATGGGCCTGGTGGGCCTGCTGTGCTCCCAAGTCTGGTCCCTTGGTCTCTCTGGCTGAGTGGGTTGTAGAGGCATGGGAGGGAGGGAGGAGAGGAGAAGAGCAAGAGAGACAGACAGCGGTGGGGGGGACCTTGCAGGACCAGAGGATCGGGGGGATACTGTGAGAAATCTCCCTACCCATTTGGCACCGGGAGGCCTGTTGCACCCCAGGCCTGGTCTTCAGTCCTCCAGGGGCCCCTCCAGGTCTCACAGGTCCTAGGGGTGTAGAAGGAAGGCAGGGGAGAAGAGGAGAGGCGGGCAGGGGAGGGGGCCCTCTGGTATCGGAGGATCAAGGGAGGTGGAGAAGGCATTTCCCCGGCCCACTAGCTCTGGGAAGACTGCTAGGCTCACGGACCTGGTCTTTCATACTCCAGGGTCCCCTCCAGCTGCTTGGGACCTAGGAGAGTGGGGGGCGAGGGAGAAGAAGAGAGGCAGACAGCGGTGGAGGGGAGGGGGGATTGGAGGATCAAGGGAAGCCGAGAAGGTATTTCCCCTGCCCACTAGCTCTGGGAAGCCTTCTGGGATTGGAGCATCAAGGGAGGCGATCTGGGGAAGTGCCGCAGTTGTTACCCTAGCCCAGTTGGCCCTGGGAAACCTGTTGGGCCTCAGAGTCTGATCTCCTGCCTTCCAGGACCCCCTGCAGCTGTGAGGGTCCTAGGGGAATAGGAGAGAGGGGGTGAGGAAGAAGAGAACCCAAGGGAGAGGCACCCTCCAAGATTGGATGACTAGGGGAGGTGCCTAGCATTTCTCTCACCAATATGGGCCCAGGGAGCCCACTGGGTACCTTGACCTGGTCCTTTGCTCCCAGGACCAAGAAGCATTCCTGGTCCCCTCTGCCTCATTGGGCCTAAGCCCCATTCCCCACCACCACCAGGGGCTTTTCTAAGTGTAGACCCTTCCCATTGCCTAACCTCCTCCCCCACCCCCCCACCGCTGCCCTTGTCTAAGCCCTGCCCCCACAGCCAAGGCCTTTTCTGGCTTTTTTTTTTTCTTTTTTCTTTTCTTTTTCTTTTTTTTCCTTCCCACCTCCTCATTTAGGCTATTGCAGTTGTTTTACCTTCCATTTGTTGCTCCATCTTTTTTTTTGTTTTTAATTTTTTCTAACACATCTGTTAGTTTCCTGTTATCAGATTTTTTATCTTGCTATTGTATTGTTCTGCTGTTCTCCTTCTATTAAAAAATTTTTTTTTCACATTCTTGCTACACACGGCTTTTGGGATCTTGAATCACAAGCTCCTGAGGTGGGAGCTCTGAGTCCAAAACAATGGACTAACAGGGAAACCTAGTTCCCAGGGAATATTCATCAGAGTGAGATCTCCCAGAGGTTCTCACCTCAACACCAAGAACCACTATACTCAACAGGCTACAAACTCCAGTGCTTGAAACCTCAAGCCAAACACCCAGTGGGACAGGAACACAACCCCACAAATCCAAAGTGGGAGGAAAATGAGATGACAAAGAATATATCACCGATGAAGGAACAAGGTAAAAATACACAAGATCAAATAAGTGAAGAGGAAACAGGAAAACTGCCTGAAAAAGAATTCAGAGAAATAATAGTAAAGATGATCCAAAATCTCGATAGCAAAATAGAGAAAATACAAGCAACAGTCAATAAGGACTCAGAAGAACTAAAGAGCAAACAAACAGTAATAGATAACAAAATAACCGAAATTAAAAACACTCTAGATGCTATAAAGAGCAGAATAACTGAGGCAGAAGAACGAATAAGTGAGCTGGAAGATAGAATGGGGAAAATAACTGCCACAGAGCAGGAAAAAGAAAAAAGAATAAAAAGAATGGAAGACAGTCTCAGAGACCTTGGTGACAACATTAAGCACACCAACATTCAAATCATAGGCATCCTAGAAGAATAAGACAAAAAGAAAGGGTCTGAGAAAATATTTCAAGAGGTTATAGTGGAAAACACCCCCAACATGGAAAAGGAAATAATTAATCAAGTCCAAGAAGCACAGAGTCCTAAACAGAATAAACCCAAGGAGAAATACACTGAGGCACATATGAATCAAACTAATGAAAATTAAACACAAAGGGAAAACATTAAAAGCAGCAAGAGAGAAACAACAAATAACATATAAGGGAAAACCCATAAGGATAACAGCTAATCTTTCTGAAGAAGCTCTTCAGGCCAGAAGGCAGTGGCAGGATATATTGAAAGTCCTGAAAGAGAAAAACCTACAGCCTAGAATACTCTACCCAGGAAGAATCTCATTCACATTTGACGGAGAAATCAAAAGCTTTGCAGACAAGCAAAAGTTAAGAGAATTCAGCACCATCAAACCAGCCTTACAACAATTGCTGAAGGAACTTTTCTAAGCAGGAAACACAAGAGAAGGAAAAGACTTACAAAAACAAACCCAAAACAATTAGGAAAATGGTAATAGGAACATACATGTCAATAATCACCTTGAATGTAAATGGATTAAATGCTCCAACCAAAAGACACAGACTGGTTGAATGGATACAGAAACAAACCCTTGTATATGCTGCCTACAAGAAACCCACTTCAGACCAAGGGACACATATAGACTGAAAGTAAGGGGATGGAAAAAGATATTCCATGCAAATGGAAGTCAAAAGAAAGCTGGAGTAGCAATACCCATATCAGACAAATTAGACTTTAAAGTAAAGACTATTACAAGAGACAA